>NC_090267.1:470755935-471058966 GCF_040414725.1 Anabrus simplex
ACGCTGCATTTGATGTCTTGTTGCCTGGCGCATGCACAAACAGATGGGATAAAGCAACGTTCAGCTGACCCTGTGTAAAACATGAATTCTTCAAATTAACTCCACAATTGTGGAACGTTTGAACGTGAGCCTATAAGCTTGTCTTCTTCTTGCTAGGGGCTTTACGTCGCACCGACACGGATAGGTCTTATGGCGACGATAGCCTATAAGCTAAGCTATAAGCTAATCTCACTGGAAATTGTAATCATTTGAAATAAAATGACAAATTATTTGAGAGCAGTGAAATTCTACGTGTGAAAACCTATCTTCCTCTTTCCATGCCGGTTAGGATTACTGCCTAAATGATATTGTTAAGGAGCTGTTTCAGAAAGTATCTGCTTTATATTCAAGGGTTACATAAATTACAGATGTACTGAAGCAGAAACATGTTCTGGTTCTGAGAATGTCTTATTCCTGCGAGATGAATGAAAGATGATATATAAAACCAAGGAGTACACATCAGACCCTTCACTGGCAAAGTTAAACAAGTTCAAGCCCCGCATCTTTAACACTACTACAGCCACCGACACGCTCACCATAATGCCCGATGGAAGTCTTGAGACTAACACCACACACAATCAACAGTGGTCTGAGTCTGGTAGTTGTGGCTCCGAGGTAAAATATACGGACACACATGTCTATTTTTATATATAGTCGGCCATTTTTCAACCCACACATCTCCCACATCACCACAGCCACCGACCCTCTATCACCTTAGTGCGCGGTGTGAGACTAGAGGTTACTGCCGCACACAAACACCAGTGGTCTGCAGTGGATAGTTGTAGCTGCAAGGTGAAATATACGCACACATGCGTCTATTTTTATATTAAGTTGCCCACTTACAACCCCCACATCTACTACACCAGTACAGTAACCGACACGCAACAACTATAGTGCACGATGAAACACCCGAGGTTACTATCACACACAAACATCAGCGGTCTGGGCTGGGTAATTTTGTCTCCAACGTGAAATATACAGACACACACGTTTATCTGTATACTGTATATTATTATTATTATTATTATTATTTGCAGCTCACTGGCTCAATGTTCGGCATAGTGGCCTTCGGTTCACAGAGATCCGAGTTCGATTCCGGGTCGGGTCGTAGATTCTAAACTTAAATTGTTAATTCTGTTGGTTCAGAGACTGGTTGTTTGTGCTGTTCCCAATATCCCTGACACTCTTAAACCGCATGAAACACCATCCTTTACCATAACAACACGCTGTTTCCCAAACATGGCAGTTATAATCCAGCCAGTCAGAGGGTCCACATTACTAGTCTGCATCAGGCTAGTAGTAGCCACTTAAACCTTTTAAAGTAAATCTTTATTATTATTATTATTATTATTAATATTATTATTATTATTATTATTATTATTATATATTAAGCAAGTTAATAGAAACTACTTTGTCCAGTTCATCAGTCCGTTTTACTGGAGCTATTTGTTTCACTTTATTCTCTTCGGAATTACCTGCCAGCAAATCATCAGACAATGATAGGCCTCCAAGTTCAGTCCACTTGAGTAATCTAATCGTTAAATGACCTTTCCAGTAGTTGATGGCAAATGTTTACCCTAGCCCGCAATACATTCTGTACTTAGCAGGTTGCTAAGTGATTAACACTTTCATTGATATTTCTGATACTTGTGATTTTCATCCTTAGTAATGTGATTGGAAGCAGCCATGCTCGTTTACTACCTAACAAACCACACAGTATACACTTCCTCTGATTATGGAAGAATACCATTCTCTGCTAGATACTCTTTGATTCTCTGACCTTCCCCAGCTTCTAAATATACTCAACAGATGGCAGAACGTTCCTAATAACTTACATGCTGCTAAGAGAAAACAGTTGACGTACGTACAGACGGAAATGCATCATGTCGACTAGCCTTCTATGTGACCATTAAAAATACGCAGGGAGAAAACCTTGGAAAAGTGGGTGTCTGATTATCCGAACCAGTATTCAGTCGTGGGCAATTGTATGTTGCACTATCTCTGGCAAGATCGTTTGAAAATATTAAGATTATGATACGCCAGAATGGTCGAAGCATAGTGAATATTGTACGGAATGAAGTGATATAAACTACAACATGAATTAGTTAATTATTATTTACCGGTATAAATGTTCGAAAACTACTGAAAATGACAGGTAAACATTTAGTCTTCAAGGTAAAATGTTTACTCTTAATTTAGGATATGTTATTTGATCACTTCTTCTGGTTTGGATCTAAATAGGCGGATGAGTATTTTTATGAAAACTGGAATAGTATAAGGCGCAAAACATAATATTATCCCGGTCCACAACATAATTACGGGACAAATATCTCTGGCAAATATTAAACGAACAATTAACGGTTAATTAAATAAGCCCTGGTCAATAATGTTAGATTACCAAAACATTTACGGACCAGGGAATTTTTAAAACCATACGATAGAAAAATACAGTACTTAATCTGTTGGTTTCTCCAAGAAAAATAAGTAAATTTATTTCAAAGTAATTATTGAAACCTTTCTGGTCTTACCGAAACAGCTCACTTATTAGTAGATTTGAATTCCGTCTTTTATATTTGTGTAGTTGTTGTTTCTGTTCTACTGTAATATACGTATTAATTGACCATCTGGTACTCGCGCTGCTCTAAAAAGTAGAATAAAAACAAAATTAGAGCACAAACATATATCTGTCGCCTGGTTCTAAAAGGGCCTGTGTCACGAAATGTATTTTCGACATATGAGCATTTGAAGTTTTTCTTTTCGTTAAACCAACTATTTTTTCAATAATTACAAAAAATGGAAAGAAGTTCGTACGTCCAGAAATATGGCAGCTGATCCACACACAGTATTCCCATGCCTTGCCTCAAGATAGTCGCACGTATCAAGAAAACGTCCACCTAAATGGTCTCTGACTAAGCACGTAATTCACAAAATACGTATTACGAGAAACAATTCTGCTGTCGTCGATGACGTTAGCGTGCGTAAATGGGGTTTGCTATGACCTAGAAGAAGAAGAAGAAGGCATTTTCCGCATTAACGATAAGCGCGACAAGAAATATTTTGAAGCGGTTTTTGGATACCTTAACGAATCATATGATTCTAGTTAAGAAATTAGTGAACTTTTTTCGCGAATTACAGTGAATTACGGTGACAAAACCTATTTTAAGCGAAATTCATGGAAAATATCACGTGTGTGAAGGGAGACAGGAGACAGAATATGATTTTGACAGAAGTATTTCTTCGTATTAATATTGTACAATTTCTCTTGAAAGTGTGGCCATATAGGGTGAAAGCTACGGCCATGTACGTTGAAAGGGTACATTGTTATGTAATCTTGATTAGGGCTATATTATAGTCTCAACAAAATTACATAAGGAATAATAAATGATTATCAATATTGTTTCTCTTTATTCATCTTCCACCTGAATAATTCACAAATCTCAAGAATTAAACTTTTTATGAATAATTTTCGAAAATGATTAACGGGAAACTAAAACGATGGGCTCAGCCCTATTTCGCGAACACGCGAAAATTTGTTTCCATTTCGCGAAGTCGAACACAAATTAATGCGAAAAAATCATGGCCCTACCCCGCAGAAACGCAAGTCAAAGACAGACCCGTTGAAAACACCGTGCCAATTGTGACTACTATATATAGAAAGCAGTGTTCTGGCACACTGGTTACTACAGTGTCAGTTTCCAATCCAAGCAAAATTGAAAAACCTACGAGATCCGTAAGTAAAGTAGTGGCAACGTGGTCAAGCCAATCGCATGAGATGTGTCCGAGGACAAGTTCGGCTTGCCAGATGCAGGTCTTTCGATTTGACGCCCGCAGGCGACGTCGTGATGAGGATGAAATGATGATGAAGGCGACACATACAGCCAGCCCCCGTGCCAGCGAAATTAACCAATTAAGGTTAGCATTCCCGACCCTGCCTGGAATCGAATCCGGGACCTCTGTGACCAAAGGACAGCATGCTAACCATTTAGCCATGGAGCTGGACTGTAGTGTGCATTTGACAGTCTTCCATTTGGGAGTGTTTTTGCCACGTTGCGTTGAAGAGTGTCGATTTGCACGCTCTAAATCTTGTTTTCAAAAGGTGGTCAGCGTTCGTGGATTTGTGAGATTCACAAATAGGAAAAGTTCTCAGAGTTTTAATTACTGCGTTGACGGGGTGAAAGTTCCTTAAGGGAATCACTGTAAGTACCTTGGTGTTAATATAAGGAAAGATCTTCATTGGAGAAATCACCCAAATTGGATTTTAAATAAAGCGTACAGACCTCTGCACATGGTTATAAGGGTGATTAGGGGTTGTAGTAAGGATGTAAAAGAGAGGGCATATAAGTCTGTGGTAAGACCCCAACTAGAATATGGTTCCAGTGTATGGGGCCCTCAACAGAATGACTTGATTCAAGAACAGGAAAAATCCTAAGAAAAGCAGCTCGATTTGTTCTGGGTGATTTCAGACAAAAGAATAGCGTTACAAAAATGTTACAAAGTGAGGGCTAGGAAAACCTGGGAGAAAGGAGTCAAGCTGCTCGACTAAGTGGTATGTTATTTTTACATGTAATTAATCTCGTGTTTAGACCCGTATTGAAATTTTCAATAATTTGCATACACATTTGTATTTTTTTATTTTTCTATTCCACCTTTTCATTGCAATCGATTTTGTGTTAATAGAAATTCATATTTAATGTAGTGATGAAGCAATATGAATTTTTAGCAACACAAAATCAATTGTATTGAAAAGGTGGAATAGAAAAATAAAAAATACCATTTTATGCAAATTAAGTGGTATGTTCCGAGCTGTCAGTGGGGAGATGGCGTGGAATGACATTAGAAGACGAATCAGTTTGAGTGCTGTTTTTAAAAGTAGGAAAGATCACAATATGAGGAAAGAGTTGGAATTAAAGAAGACAATTTGGGGAAAATAATCGTTAATGGGAAGGGGAGTTAGGGATTGGAATAAGTTACCAAGGGAGATGTTCAATAAAATCCCAATATCTTTGAAATCCTTTAAGAAAACGCTAGGAAAACAACAGATAGGAAAAATGACACCTGGACGACTGCCCTAAGTGCAGATCGGTATTGATTGATACTGACTGACTGATTGAAAATCGAGTTTGCCCGTGGTGAAGATGCATCAGAATGTTATCGAGGATTACGTGAAGCCTGTGGAGAGAATGCATGACGGTATAGGACGGTTCTGTGATTGGACAAGAAGTTTTATGCGGGTCTGAATGAGACTATGGATTTGCGCCGCAAAGGTCGGCCGTCCATTCCCAAAGATCAGATTGACATCGTGAGTGGTCTCGTTTTCGTAGACCATGGACGGACTGTCCGGAAATTATTCGTACAGGTTGGTCTGAGTCATCAAACTGTGTAGGACATACTGACGAACTATCTTAACAAGAGGAAAATAGCGTCTCATTAGGTTCCACGTCAACTCGCCGACGTACAAAAATGGCACCGGTATGCACTGGCTGGTATCCACCTGGACAGATACCGAAACGAAGGAGACGCATTTCTACAGCGTATCTCCTATTGTCGCCATTGATGAGACGTGAGCACGAACCTACGAGCCTGAATGAAAGCATTAATCGAATGAATGGCTTCACCCACGTTAGCCACGCCCAGATGAAGTTGCACAGGAACCAAGTTGGGTGAAGCGTGTACAGATTGTGGCATATGACCACGAGTGTATTAGGCATTCTGTGCCTGAGGAACAGTGACTACTATTGCCGATAACTGGAGCGCAAGTGCGTCTGGCTACGCATCTCAAAGGCCCTATCATGTTGCATGACAAACAGTGGCAAGCTCTTATGCATAGCGTGGTCTTGGAACACCCTCCGTAACCACCATACACAAGTTCTCGTGTCTTCGAACTGTTTTCAAAGTAATGATGATGATGATGATGATGATCATGATGATGATGCTTGTTGTTTAAAGGCGCCTAACTTCGAGGTCATCGGCCCCTAATGGTGTGAAATGAAATAGCAAAAAAATTCAAATTCATCCACTGACAAAAATAAACTAAAATGTCATGAAGAATGAATGGATGGACATGAACCCAACAATAAACAAACAAAAACAAACAAAAACAGTGGGTCAGACTCAAAACAGATCGTAAATAATAGTATTACTGACCAAGGGACCACTGTTAAAGCACAAAGATGCTTGATGTCTAAAGGGATGAAAATCCACGTCTAAGGCCCCACAGAATGGTACATGTCGCGAGTAAAGTAGAACCATGGTATTTGTCATGTTGGGGTACTAATCAAAAGTAGCGAAGACTCACGGTGTTCCACACAAGATGGTACTACTCACAAGTATTGTACTTCGTACAGGTAACGCAGACCTATGGTGCTTCTCACACAATGGCGCCACTCATAGCCAACGCAAATCGATGAGTTTGCTCACCTAGGTGTACTAGTCACGGGTGCCGGTCCCACGGGCCCCGTGGTATTCTTCACATAGGGAGTACTAATCACAGGCAACGCAGACCCACGGTGCCGCTCATATAGTGCTACAACTCACAGGCTACGTCCAGACCCGCGGTGTTGCTCACATGGGTACGACGCACGGGTACTGGAAACCCACCCGGCCAGCCTCTTTACTGCTACTAATCACAAACCTATTTCGTACCGAATTTAGTGGTACTACTCGCAAGTATAGGCAACCCATGGTGTTCCCCGCATGATGGTACGAATCAACAGTAGTTTCATGGTTCTAATTCAATCATCCCTTGGTCGCCCCTTTTAGTCGCCTCTCACGACAGGCAGGGGATACCGCGGGTGTATTCTACATGTGCGTCCCCCACCCGCAAGGGGTAGTGTGTTTGATCCGCGAGAGGTATTTTATTTCCCTCAAGTCCGCCGGCAAGCCGGTTAGGACCCCCCTATCCACCACCTGGGACGCGCCACGTGGGAGTATCACCTCTCCCCTTGCTACGCCAGCGTAGTAGGTTCGTGGTTTTTCAAAGTTGAAGGAACCCCTCCGAGGCCACCGATTTCCTGACGTGGCCTCTGCATTCCGCGCATTAGGGAGCTCCGTCGCTGTCTTCAACAGAGAACGCCTTGCCAACGGTCCCCAACGACTTCCCGACATTGGCAAAGGGTGACACATTGAAGGAATGTAATACAATAATCGTACTTGGTAGTTAATTAAATAATTATATCGATATTGCCACTAATTTATTTTCAGTAATCGTAATTTCAAAAACGGACCTGTACAGCTTTCAATTTCTTGAAAAAACATGGAAGAATGGTATACAGGCTTATGGCATATATATTCTTACCACTTACGTGTGATCCTTTAGCTAAAGTTCGGCTCCATGGCTAAATGGTTAGCGTGCTGGTCTTTGGTCACAGACGTGCCGGGTTCGATTCCCGGCAGGGCCGGTATTTAATTGGTTTATTTCGCTGGCACAGGAGCTGGGTGTATGTGTCTACTTCATCACCATTTCATCCTCATCACGACACGCATGTCGCCTCTGAGCGTCAAATCAAAAAACCTGCATCTGGCGAGCCAAACTTATCCTCGGACACTCCCGACACTAAAAGCCATACGCCATTTCATTTCATTTCATTTAGCTAAAATAGAAGATCATAGGTGGAAAACAGTTTGAACATATTCGGTTTGAAACCGGACTAGTCCAGTTTAAAGCTCGTGTGTTGGACCTGTCTGGTTTTAGAAAGTAGATGGCTGGATTGTCTACGGTAGATTGGTGACGCTACTTACAGAAAGATCCCAGCCAGAAAACACATCCCTGATAAAATAAGTTTGTCCTGACCAATAGTCTAAACAATCTAGTCCAATCTACAGCAATTGATTTGTGACGAGATGCTTGAGGCCCATACGCCGCTTCGTCGCTTAATCTGGAGGTCTTAGGCACCTAGAGCGCGCCGACTTTGGTGGGCCTGCTGAGCCGTCCAAACCTTGCTATATTTGACCTCTTGCCTAAATTTCGCCCACTCGAGAACTAGGTGTGTGTTGTGAATCTGCAGCTCTCTGAAACCCAAACGCAACAAAACAACCAGCGACTCCACTACGTGGTATATCACACAAATGACGTCTCCCACTCTCATCATACCGTTATTTATAGCAAAAATTAAGTATCCATTGTACATCAATTAGCAAATTGTTGCTATTTACGGACATTTAGAAAGGACAAGAGGGGTCGAGAATTCTACGAAGGCAGGATTGATATGCTTGACGATCACACGAGTGGCAACCGTTTGTCATTTTGCGTCCAATGATATCGTACATTGCCTGACAACGATCGACGATAAGGCGTTGAAGTAAAACCAGATACAAATTGTCCCTTTGTCTTTCAGTAAAATATGCGACACGAAGTTGCGCACCAGCCATGCAGACTGAGATGGATGGCCATGTCATAGAGATCCATGGCCTGTGCATCTTCCGAGTCACTGTTGATAGGTAACATCACATCACACATTTTGCTATATGACGGTGTTTCCTTACACACATTATCGGATGACTCCCAGCTAAGGCATACTTATGTCAACACCAAGATGTGATTGAAGTGAAGAAGCCAACAGCAGAGTTGTATGATTCTTGAAGGACTACGAAAACAATGCCTGAATTCCAAGTGAGTACCAGTAGCGTTGTCAACTAGACATAATGTGAATGCATATTAGCATTGTATCTTTACTTTCCGTATACACCTTGTACACTGACTGACAGTGACAATGCAACACCAAGGAGGAGTGGTTCGAAAGGGACGAAGTTGGGGGAAAAAACAGAGACGGCACGGACGAATAATTGATGTTTATTTCAAACCGATATGCAGGTTACACAATGCGCACGGCATCGACTCAGTAGGATGTAGGACCACCGCGAGCGGCGATGCACGCAGAAACACGTCGAGGTACAGAGTCAATAAGAGTACGGATGGTGTCCTGAGGGATGGTTCTCTATTCTCTGTCAACCATTTGCCACAGTTGGTCGTCCGTACGAGGCTGGGGCAGAGTTTGCAAACGGCGTCCAATGAGATCCCACACGTGTTCGATTGGTGAGAGATCCGGAGAGTACGCTGGCCACGGAAGCATCTGTACACCTCGTAGAGCCTGTTGGGAGATGCGAGCAGTGTGTGGGCGGGCATTATCCTGCTGAAACAGAGCATTGGGCAGCCCCTGAAGGTACGGGAGTGCCACCGGCCGCAGCACATGCTGCACGTAGCGGTGGGCATTTAACGTGCCTTGAATACGCACTAGAGGTGACGTGGAATCATACGCAATAGCGCCCCAAACCATGATGCCGCGTTGTCTAGCGGTAGGGCGCTCCACAGTTACTGCCGGATTTGGCCTTTCTCCACGCCGACGCCACACTCGTCTGCGGTGACTATCACTGACAGAACAGAAGCGTGACTCATCGGAGAACACGACGTTCCGCCATTCCCTCATCCAAGTCGCTCTAGCCCGGCACCATGCCAGGCGTGCACGTCTATGCTGTGGAGTCAATGGTAGTCTTCTGAGCGGACGCCGGGAGTGCAGGCCTCCTTCAACCAATCGACGGGAAATTGTTCTGGTCGATATTGGAACAGCCAGGGTGTCTTGCACATGCTGAAGAATGGCGGTTGACGTGGCGTGCGGGGCTGCCACCGCTTGGCGGCGGATGCGCCGATCCTCGCGTGCTGACGTCACTCGGGCTGCGCCTGGACCCCTCGCACGTGCCACATGTCCCTGCGCCAACCATCTTCGCCACAGGCGCTGCACCGTGGACACATCCCTATGGGTGCCGGCTGCGATTTGACGAAGCGACCAACCTGCCCTTCTCAGCCCGATCACCATACCCCTCGTAAAGTCGTCTGTCTGCTGGAAATGCCTCCGTTGACGGCGGCCTGGCATTCTTAGCTATACACGTGTCCTGTGGCACACGACAACACGTTCTACAATGACTGTCGGCTGAGAAATCACGGTACGAAGTGGGCCATTCGCCAACGCCTTGTCCCATTTATCGTTCGCTACGTGCGCAGCACAGCGGCGCATTTCACATCATGAGCATACCTCAGTGACGTCAGTCTACCCTGCAATTGGCATAAAGTTCTGACCACTCCTTCTTGGTGTTGCATTTGCTCTGTCAGTCAGTGTACATAGCAATTGATAGGACGTTAAGTAGAGAACAGCATTATTTAACAGATGCTGGAGACTTAGAAAGTTGGGTTTTACTAGGACTTGAGATCTATGCAATTATCAAACTACATCTCAAGTGGACGATAGAAAGACAGTTAATGGCAAGATTCCTTATATAACGTCAACTGTAGTATATAAGAATAAATTTGAAGATCAAATGTAAATTAACGTACTATAGGTAAAGACAAGGGTTAAGCGCAAGGGTGAAATGGATATGCCTGTATTTTTCACGGAAAACAAATTCTTTCTTACGCTCCACTAATTGCAAAAGTAAATTTATATCATGGCAGGTAACAATGTTTTGATTATAAAGTCCAACTCTTCCCCATTGAATTCGTTACAGATTTCTTACTTCTGAGCAGTGCAAGTTTCTCCCATCTACGACGGCACAGGGAAGAATATAATTTTCATGACAAAAATATTCTATAAAATGGAATGAACAAGATTACCGTCTTATTGTGAATGCATAATTTCTCAAGCATAGGTTATCATTGTATGATGAAGTTCAAATGCACATCGGTAAGGTATAAAAAATAATATAATGGTTTATAGCTGTTTTCGGAGGCGTCGAGGTGTCAGAAATTTGTTCAAAGGCGTTCCTTTACGTGTCTGAAAAGCCATCGCCTCAGCATCTGCCGAGGGAAGCCACCTAATTTACGTACCACACTCAAAGATTCGCTGCAGACAGACTTGTTAGCTCCAAACTCACAGTATTTATAGAGAGCTGACTGATAGTTCTAGAACAATGCTCTAATGAATTTTCCCATTGGTGGAATATAATTTCATGAGGAAGCTTTAAATTGGCTGAAAAACCTTAGAATATTAGTGACAACTTCAAAATAACAAATTAACAATTGACCGAGCTCGATAGCTGCAGTCGCTTAACTGCGCCCAGTATCCAGTATTCGGGAGATAGTAGGTTCGAACCCCACTGTCGGCAGCCCTGAAAATGGTTTTCCGTGGTTTCCCATTTTCACACCAGGCAAATGCTGGGGCTGTACCTTAATTAAGACCACGGCCGCTTCCTTCCCACTCCTAGCCCTTTCCTGTCCCATCGTCGCTGTAAGACCTATCTGTGTTGGTGCGACGTAAAACAACTAGCAAGAAAAAAGAAATTAACAATTGAAGAGATATCAGGTTACCGAAGCTACAAGCATAAATATTCTCGATAATTAGATCCAGTATACAACACTAGTTTAAACTAGAAAATTTCTGCTAGAGACATTTAGTCCCAATATGCAGAATTTATTGGATATAGTATAGTTCACGAATTTTTAACAGATAACACCACAGTACAAGGTACGGCGACATTTTAAACTGAGAAAGAGGCCGAACTAATGATACATTCATTATTATTATTATTATCGTATGGCTTGGCAAGTACATAGAAACATGAAATAGATGAAAAAATACACAGTTAAGGATTAATGACAGATTCGACAACCATTCTGTTCGTTTGCTGTCACACTGTGAAGTGTCTCTATTCCATCTTCAAAATCTCTGAGAGGGTAGTCCTCGCGGTCAACGGTTGCAGAGTGAGATTCGGTTGGTCCGACGGCTCTGTACTCCGACCGACCAACCAAGCAGAGGAGCGGTGGCTCTATATTCGGGAGACCCATACGGGCTGATTCCAACCGACGGCTCCCCTGAGAATGGCTTTCCGTGGTTTTTCTATTCTCCTGCACTAAGGCGAATGTCGGTTACAGTTCCTAGTATAGGCCGCGGCTGCCAACCCTCTCACCTTCTTCGAGGAGCTCCTTCACCATAACCTGAGAGATGGCGTCACCCTAGAGGACGTCCGCCTCCCCCTTCAGGGGAGGAATGAAAAACACCTTTAGTAGCAGTTCTCTACAATGTGTATCACCGTTTGTTTTTCTTTAGTAAATAAAGTTTTATTGCAGGCAAAGGCCATAAAGTGAAATTGGCGTAATGAGAATTTCTTCTTCTTCTTCGTTCTTATTAAGCGAATACTAATTGCGAGAAGAGAAGAATGGAAAATTGATGCCCTCAACTTTTCTGACAGGATTCCTAACAAAGTTGGCAATGTGATATGAATATTCTTTTCGACATTCTCTCCATGTGGTATTTTAATTGGCAAGATTCAAGTACTGGTAGACCAGTCCATGGCACTGTAGGTGATTTTCATCGCATCCCTGTTGGATCCCATGAAATACTGTACAAGAATTAACTTCTACTAGACTCAGTCTTGAAACTAAGTGCCTTGGAAGCTTCCTTTCTGGTTATGGAGTAGCAATATTTGGTAAAACAGATAACCAATGGATGGCGATTGATCTGTGATGAGCCTCACTACCTCATTAGAGCCCTTTTAATCACAGCTGCACAAACAATGATTTCCCAGAAAGCAGCACGATTTCATCTAGATGCATACGATAGTGACAGAACGCAGTGCATTTCATGTGTATCCCCTTTTGCTTTTTTCTAGTCCTTGAATAACATTCAACCTGAAGCTGCCTCTGTGGATCAGTGGTAGAGTGTAGGTCTACGAATCCGAAAATAGCGGGTTCAAACCCAACAGAGATAGTCGGAATTTTGGAGGGCGGAAAGAAGTCCATTTGACATATCATATCGTACGATGTCGGCATGTGAACGATTTCTGGTGACCCATTTGGTGTTTATCCTACAAAATTAATGACCTCACCCACATACGCCCAAGAGAGATTCGGTTTACTCGGTATGCCATCTAGCAGGCCTAGAGTAAAACAGAACGTCGAAATTGACGAGCAGAGAGCCAGTTGGCGTCAAATTGAAATGTCTGCACACGGTAGCTGAGGCCATACGATTATTATTATTATTACTATTATTATTATTATTATTATTATTATTATTATTATTATTATTATTATTATTATTATTATTATTATTATTGTTGTTGTTGTTGTTGTACCGGGAGGTACACCTCAACTCCACTCATTCAAAATAAGCGCCTTAACAAACTCGTCTATCGATCAAAAGGTGAAACTGACACTACATGAACTTGGAACGTTAATCAGAAGATGTCACTACTGAAATATTAAGTAACTGTGTTATTGTGAAGTTTCCTAAATTGATTGAATTTCTCCTTGTTTTGTTTTACTGTACATCAAGAAGTTTGAATATTTTTCCACAGATGTCACTACCAGAAAACTATGATCACGCACTCTGGTGCATGGTAAAGGAAGTTGTTATTGAAAGTATTTTTGTGTTTAGAGGTTCCCCAACTTTCATTTGTTTTTTATGTAATTCTAGGTTTGCAACACTTCTGTCTCAGTCCGCCAGTTTTGAATCTGCCCAATGAAAAATTCCCGTAATTAATTTTCAGTCTATCACAGGCTTCTGGTTCAATTTTGAGTGTAACTTTTGAGTTCAACCAATAAAAAATGAGAGGGTGTGGCCGGATTAGTCCTAAATTCCCTAGAATCTTCCCTGAGGGTATATAAACTGCTGCTTTTCTGGGTACCTTGTCAATTCATTGCTGTCTTTGTAAGTGTGTGTGTTAAGGTAGGAGGCGGAGCGCCTCTTTCTTCGACCGGCAGAACATCTACAAGGTAATGACCACATAAATTCTCTTTTCTGTAGCTACTTCCGCAGCTCTACTCGAGTGGAAGGTGCGAATCTTTAATTATGTAACACATTTTCCAAAATGTAAATCATCTTCCGGCTAATGAAAAAATTTCATAAAGTTTTAACTGCAAATCGGGGATAGAGAGTGAGTTACCCTCTCGAGCTCCCCTTCATCTTGGTTTGAGGTGACTACGTTTTCGTAACTTTTTTCTTCCTGTAATGTGTTAAAGTGATTTCCATGCGAGCCACCTCAGTAGCTTGGGATTAGCCCCTGTTTCATCAGCCGAGAGCCCTGTAGGATTTTATATTTCATTATCTGGAGCGCAGTTTTCTCCTCCATTCAGTTTGTGTTCCGGCCATTTATTTAACCTGTCCTTTTTCGCAAAGATCTGAATCTTGGATTTATCCAAGTCTCTTTTCATGATCGGCATTGTACCTGATTTTTCATTTTTATTTCACCTAGTGGAAATTTGTTAACTTTTTTTTGTATTGAGAGAAATATAACCTTAGTTAATATTTTAATTCAATTCTTGATATTGTAGTTAGACCCATTCAAGCCCGCTCCTTCTTTCACCTCTCTGCGTTCCACAAATACCCTGTAACAATTATTATTATTATTATTATTATTATTATTATTATTATTATTATTATTATTATTATTATTCTGAAGTTGTGTTTCTTTGAAAT
Organism: Anabrus simplex; assembly: GCF_040414725.1. Classification (NCBI taxonomy): domain Eukaryota; kingdom Metazoa; phylum Arthropoda; class Insecta; order Orthoptera; family Tettigoniidae; genus Anabrus; species Anabrus simplex. The sequence continues at coordinate 470,770,374 of NC_090267.1, forward strand.
GCCAGTGCTGTGCTGTTTAAAAGTCAGTCGGCGGTTTATAGCGACTCTCAGGTAGTTAAGGATGCATTAATAACAGGCTTCAATAAAGCCTACCTGAAGCTTTCTATTACCATTTCCGATATGCATGTGGTTGAAGTCGTCACTGGCAGAAAGAATTACCGAGGATGGAGAGGTCAATGGACAGTACTTAGAAGTAATTTTGACATTTCCTTTAACGCACCTGGACACAAAAAGAAACATCCTTAAATGCCAATAATTATATTTAACATCTAACTCACTATATTACGAACAAGAAGGAAATAATAGGAACTTCATGTGATACACATGTCCTCCTACATGCTCTAAGGCTCTGTAGGGAGTGGTGCGTAAATGGTAGGGATTATAACGGGTTGCAGGCTATCTTAAATAAGTTCTTGTGCTGACGACGGGAGAGGATATTGCTAGAAGTGGGAAGGAAGCAAGCGTGGGTTTAAGTAAGTTAATCTTTTGGCAGCACTGAAAGAGTTTTTCCGTGGTTTCTCAGTTTCACAGCAGGTAAATTTTGGGGCTGTACCTCAATTAAGACTACGGTCGTTTCCTTCCCACCCTTAGCTCTTTCCTATCCCATGAAAAAATAAATAAGGAAACTTGTCAAACACTAATATAACACATTGTTATAAAATACAGTCTGGCGATTGAAAACGTTTACGTTCCTTTAGCGCAGTTGACACTGAAAAATAAAGGTTTCATTTCTAACAAAAGAATGGTAGATACTTAGTAAGCAGTGTTGTAATGGTTTCGATAATAACTTATCAGAATTCTCATGACTGGACGTAACATTCTGTGATATCGTAGGTCATAATGATAAGTATATCGACAAGAAGGCTGAAAACTAAATTATGGAAATTAGGAATGACGTGTAGTCATATCGTCTCACCATAAATCAGTGTAGAAGGTCATAGTAGAACATGCATGTGTTAAACCGGTGTAGTGGGTCCTTCATTTCGAACATAGAGGTAAGTGGTTGTTCTACGCTTAGTGAAAGAGGTACGTACGGTTCTTTATATGCAAGTCGTATTAACCGTAATTTTATCTGTATAAAATATTCTAGAATTATTTTTCTGATAATTAATTTCGAGCAGTGATTGGCAAGAAGGCAAACGTAGCAAATATTTTATTTTACCTCACGACCGACGTTGTATGATTTGCATTGGTACTTGTATGGAGTAGTATACATCCCTTAGTGATCCCTACCGTTCATGCACACAGACGTATATCAGGCAGGAGGGCAATAAATATCGCGCACAATTTTTGTTATAGTTTAATTATTTTTTGCTAGTTGTTTTACGTACACCGACACAGATAGATTTTATGGCGACGATGATGCAGGAAAGGGATAGGAATGGGAAGGAAGCGGCCGTGGCCTTAGTTAAGGTACAGCCCCAGCATTTGCCTGGTGTGAAAATGGGAAACCACGGCAAACCATTTTTAGGGCTGCCGACAGTGGGGTTCGAACCTACTATCCCCCGAATACTGGATACTGGACGCACTTAAGCGACTGCAGCTATCAAGTTCGGTGGTTTAATTCTAGGAATATTCGTTTCTTACTATTCTTAAATTGATTACACTTTAAATAGGATTTTTGGTATTTAAGTGTGGTTTTATGTGAGCACACAGAGTTTCATTAGCTTCAAGTTTTTCAAAACTTCTACGGGGACAAAACACCAACAATCTGCGTTTGAAGGTACGTTAATCATATATTATTATTCATTCAATCATGTCATCTCAGGACACATGAAAAAGTTATATTATTCTTCTTCTCCTTCTTCTTCTTCTTCTTCTTCTTGTGTTCCCAAAATTTCTTCATTATTTCCTGATGTTGTTGTTTTCTTTCTTGCGTCCATTCACTGCCTGACTTCTTCCCGGATTCCTTTGAAAATTTTAGCATCAAATATTGCTTTCCTCATTCCTTTTCCTTTGTTGCAATTTCTCCCGTTTTAATGTTGAGTAGTTCCAAATCTTCTTTGTCCACTTTGAAAAATGCTCGTTTTGTTTTATTTGCACAGTGTTCAAACATTTTTTGTCTTTTTCCATTCTGTAGAGGTAACCAAAGAATCTTAATCTGAAAGCATGGCTTACTTTTCTGATGCTTTGTATAAACTTGTTCTGGTCTCAATTTCTATATAGCATTCTTCCAAATTCGTCCCAAAATTTTCCTTAGAATTCTCCTTTATATTCTTCTAATTCTTCTATCTGAGGGATATCCGAACACTCCATTGCATATAAAGCTTCTGGAAGGATTACAGGTTTTTTGTAAGGTCTCAGATTAGCATTCCTGAATTCTGACATTTTGTTGCCCATATTCATCGTTGCGTGGTGTTTTCTCTATTTTATGAATTTGTTTGTTATTCTTTAATCGATTGCAACCACCTTAGCAATACGTAAAATAGCCCAATGCATTCATTTCGGTTTATTTTCTGCTTCTTTTCTTGATTTCCAATAGTTCTTCAGTATTCCACTGTGTTATCTCCCTCCTCTCTTCCGTCCAGATGTTATGCCGTTCCTTCTTTCCTTTCTGATGGTAACTCTCAAAATTTAGTATCTATCTCCTCAAAGTTGTTCTGTCCTGTATTATATCTGATATTATTCCCATTTCTGCCATATCTCTTCTTGTACTTTGCATCCACGCTTTGCCATCCTCACTCTTTGATATCTAATTCGTTTTGTGAGTCTGGCAATATACTTCCTCATTTATGTGACCATAGAACTTAACTCTCCACTTCTTTATTATTATTATTACGATTTTTAATCTATATATTGAAAGATTTTACTAAAAACGGCTTTGGCAAATTCCTCCGTCCGTTCTACTGGACCAATTTGCTACATTTTTGTTTTATTCTCTCCGGAATCACCTGCCGGTGAATCATGAGACATTGATAGGTCTCTAATTTCAGCCAAATTTGAGTAATCATAAAACCAAATCATTAAATGATCACTCCAATAACTGCAGGTGAAGGCGTACCCTGATCCACAATACATTCTGTACTTAGCAAGAGCTAATCGACTAATACTTTCATTAATATTATGATATATGTGATTTTCATCCTAAGTAAAATCATTGCATGCAGCCACGTTTGATTACTACCTGTCAAGCCGGAGAGTATAAACTGCCTCTGTTAGATTCCCTTTGGTTTTCTAAGCACCGGGCTAGTTGGCCGTTCGGTTAGTTGTCGCGATGCTGTGAGCTTATATTCGGCATTATAGCGGGTTCGAACCACACTCTTCGCAGCCTTGAAGATGGTTTCCCGTTGTTTCCCTTTCTCACAAAAGGCAAATGCTGAGGCTGTACCTTAATTACGGCCTCAGCCACTTCCTTCCCACTCCTAGGCGTTTCCTATCCCATCGTCGCCATAAAACCTATCTGTGTCGGTCCGGCGTAAAACAAATTGTAAAAAAAAAGAAAGGATTCTCTAACCTTTCCCACCTTCTAAATATATTCAACAGATGGCAGAGCGCTCCTAATAACTTGCAGGTTGTTAATAGAAAAAAGTTTACGTACGAACAGACATCATGGAAGACATTATCTGGAAACACCTATATGTATGTTTACAATATTGCAGACCTTCATTTACAGATTAACTGCTGCTAAACGGTAAGTAATAAGTAAGTAAGTAATATGTTTTATTTATCCTGGCAAAGTTAGGGATGTACTCCCTTTCTTACACTTAACCAGTCTTAACCTAGAACACTTAATAATAACTACTGATGACAATAATATGATAATATGGACAATAGTAACAGTAATACCATTAACAAAAGTAACCACACTTTTAAAAAAAATCATATCATCTATATAATATAAATCGTACGTAAAGTGCAGAATATAATTATGAATAATGAGTACTAAGAGTATAATTATGAATAATGAGTACTAAGAATATAACTATGAATAATGAGTACTAAGAATATAATTATGAATAATGAGTACTAAGAATATCATTATGAATAATGAGTACTATAACAACTACTTAAGAAAAAGTTTAGAAAATATATACATTTCTACAGTACACCGAAATATCGCCTTCAGTTGAGAGGTGAAGAGAAGGATTAGTAAGAAGTAGAAGAAGAGGAAGAAGAAGAATATCTGTGAAAGGAAGAGGGAAATGATGATGAAGAGGCGGTAGGAGTAGGTGTTTTCAGGTCATAATTTGATGATTCATGCATGTTTACCTAGTATTTCGACACAGGCATGTTTAAAAGCTAAGCTGCTGGACATGCTTCTAACGTCCACTGGTAAGAGATTCCATTGTCGGGCTGCGGTAACGGTGAATGATTTCGTGTAGATTGCTGTTCTGTGTACAGGAAGGGATAAACACATGGTGCTGCAGGATCGTGTATTTTTGTTATGGTCTGTGGAGAGGAGCTTCATTCGATCACGGAGATAGGCTGGTTGAGAACTTTTAAGAATAGTATGCAAGAAGCAAAGAGTATGAAGTGTGCGTCGTTCTTGCAGGCGAAGCCACCCGAGCCGCGTGTAAGACGGTGTGACATGGTCAGCGTAACGAAGTCCACAGATAAATCTTACACAGGCATTCTGAGCGCACTGTAATTTCCTTCCCCAGTCTACTCCTAGGTTGTTGTAAACTATGTCGCAATAATCAAAATGAGGTAATGCGAGTGATTCAACAAGAATTTTCTTTAGTTTAAAAGGGAAAGTTAATTTGAATTTACTGAGACAGCGCAGCGTTCCGTATATTTTCCTACACACAGATATAGTTTGGGCAGACCAGGACAGATGTTCGTCAAATATTATGCCAAGATTTCTTACATTTTGGCTATACTGTATGGGAGTACCACTTATGGACAACTGTGGTAACGCTGTTCGATTGAGCTTGCAAAGTAATTTAGGGTAACCAATAATTATTGCCTGGGATTTTGATGGATTTAATTTTAAACCGTGATTTCTGGCCCATATATCTATGGTCATCAAGTCTTCATTCAACTGACGTGTTTCTGAGTGTAGGTTTTCGGGTTTGCTGTGTATATAAATCTGTAGGTCATCAGCGTATAAGTGGTATTTACAGTGTTTTAATCCGGAAGATATGCCATTTATATACAAAGAGAAAAATAGGGGGCCCAGTACAGATCCTTGTTGTATTCCTACGTCGACCGTACGCCAATTTGAATATTCATTGTTGATAAGTACACACTGCTGGCGACCGGTGAGATAGGATCTGATCCACTGGAGTGCACTCGCGGAGAAATTTAAACTATTTAATTTGGATATAAGTATGTCCCTGTCAACAGTATCGAAAGCTTTACTAAAGTCCAATAACGCTAGAACTGTCAGTTGTTTGTTGTCCATTGCTTGCCTTATGTCATCAGTCACATGTGTTAATGCACTGCAGGTGCTGTGTTTCGGTCTAAAACCGGACTGGTGGATATCAAGAAGATTGTGTTGAATAAGATAGTCGGAAATTTGCTTGTGAACTATGAATTCTAAAGCTTTTGACAATATGCATAAGATGCTAATCGGCCGATAGTCACCGACGTCCTTCGCAAGTCTTATTTTCGGAAGCGGGCGAACTATGGCCATTTTCCATATTTCCGGATAAGTCCCCTGTTGCAGTGAGTGATTAAAAATATTCACCAATGGATAAATGATGTGGTGGAGAATTTTCATGAGCATTTCATGGCCTATATTATCTACGCCCCTAGCCCTGGTCTTGATGCGTTTTATTGAGTCAATCACTTCTTGCGGTGTGACGTGACTGAAGTAAAATTGATCTCTCTGTGGAGATGGCGTATTATCATATGTATTAATAGTTTTCTCCTTTACGACCGGATTAATTCCCGTTGGCGAGATGAAATGGTCGTTTAATTCATCTACGTTAACATTTAGTTCATCGTTAGATTTCTGGTTATTGATACCAAAAGATTTCATAGATTTCCACATCGTCGCAGGGCGTACGTCAGGTCTAATCAAGTTATGGGCGTAACGTAGTCTAGCGCTTCGAATTTTAGAGGTCGTTTTATTACGCAGTGTTTTATAAGTCTGGTGGTTCACTTCCGTTGGGTAGTGCTTGTATCGTCTATGAGCAGCGTCTCGTTTAGCCATTAAGTGGCGAATTTCGTCATTTATCCACGGCTTAGGAGCTCTGGAACCTTTTCCCGTACGCACTGGGGCGTGCCGATCGTAGAGTTGCGTTACTAGGTTATTAAATGTTGAGACCATTTCCTGTAGATTATTGGCGCGATTTATCTCCATCCACGGCACGGAAAGAGCATCTTCTTCTAATTTATCTGCGTCAATTCGTCTGAGGTCCCTGAATGATAATATTTTCGACCTTGGTTTCGGAGTTTGTAATTGGTAGGACAGGTAGATTATGTCATGTCCAGATAGCCCCGGGGCTGATGTCTGTCCATGTTGCAGGACTTTCGCTGAATTGTTTGTTATTATTAGATCGAGAAGGGTGTGACTGCTATTAGTGTGGTGGGTTGGTCCGAGAGGTAAAATTGTCATGTTACATGCTTCGAAAATGTTACGAAACTGTCGAGTTGAAGCTGCGGTACTGTCTAACAAATTTGTGTTGAAGTCGCCCATTACAATAACGTGTTCATAGTCTGGCAGAAGGTTTAGTATTTCAGTCTCAAGGTCGGTCAAATACCCTACTTTCGGAGGCTTGTAAACTACTCCTAGCAAGCATTTCGTTCTAGACAGTGTTATCTCTACAAACAAAAACTCTGGTTTACGTTCATACTGTGAACGGTACGTCATATCGGCAATGCATTGTACTATGAGACGCCGGATTTAGCCGTCTAAGTGGCTAAACTAGAAGGAGTGAAGGCCATAACCTTAAAAGATTATCTGCCTGGTGAAAAACTCTCCTTCAAGACAAACCTACTGTATGAGCTGACACGACAACAGACGTCATGATGACGTCACAATGAATGTATTCTGACTACGAAATGCAAAATACCATAACGCGCTTCTTACTAAATGTTCATAAAACCATTGAAAAGGGCAGGCAAAAAATGACTACGACAGACATGTCAAGATAAGTTATCTGACCTATATATATATATATAACGAACTAGCAAATATACCCGTGCTTCGCTACGGTATTCTACAATGTATTCGAATATCGAAGTAAATACTGTACATGCAGTAAATGAGATTGCTTAAAAATTGCACGTGTCTTAGCGTTATCCGAGAAACAGCATGGGGAGGTCCCCATACGTTGTTTCCAATGTAATGTGTTTGTTACGGATTTGTAATGATAACGGCAGGCTCACTTGCCTACTGCAATTCACAATCAATTTGGGAAGTTTACATTATAATTGCAGGCGCCATTGCCTACTGCGCTGTCACAATCGATTTGGGGAGTTTTCGTTACAATGTTAGGCACCCTTTCCTACTTCCAGAAAGATTACAGTTGAGGAGTATTTATTATAAAGGGGGCAGCGAACTTCCCTACTATCAGCCGAAATTGAGTTGTGCAGTTATCATTATAATGAGTGGATCCTTTTCCTACTGCCAGCCAGCTTACTGCCAGTCACACCAAGTTGGTGAGTTTCTATCAAAATAGCAGGCCACTATGACTAATGCAGTCACATTTTAGATGGGCACATTTGTTTATAATGTCGGGCACCCCTGCCTACAGCCAAACATAATCGGGTAGGAGAGTTTTAAAGAAAACTGCATGCTCCATTTTCATACTGAATATCAAATCGATAAGTGAATTATTCATTAAAATGGTAGGCCTTCGTTCCTAATGCCAGCTACACAGGAGTTGGAGAAGGACCCCATTCCTACTGCCAGTCAAAAGTCGGTGTGGGCAGTACTGATTACAATAGCAGACACACCCTTTCTCGATTGCTACAAATCGACATCAGTGAATATATAGAGATCGAAATACGCAAGTATATGCATATTTACAATATTGCAGACCTTCATTTACAGATTAACTGCTACTAAACGGTACGTCATTTTGACAAAGGATTGTACCATGAGACGTCGGATTTAGCGGCCTAAATGTCTGGTCCTACGATATCTCATCTATTCATGGGTCAGAATGAGTTATAAACGTTGTATAGGGTAAAATTTGTGTAAGATTATCTCACATTGCATTACTTTGCGGATAATTATGTGACAGCTACATACATAGCATTTGGCTTACATATGGCTACGGAGAGGGTAAATTTTCGTGAAGAGTTTGATGATTCTATCTTTCCTATAAGTGGCTGAATGAATGAATTATGCATGTGAAAAGTACAAATTTATTTACCATCGAGAAATAGGGAATAATCAAACGTATAAGGGATAGAGATACCACAAAAAGTCGTAAGACCAAGGTTGTAGATCACTCCAAATTGAACGGAAATGCTGCCATCCGTTATGTGATAGGACTTCACGTTTATTCCGCGAAATACCTCGAAACGAAGGTCTGCATCGTCATTAAAATTTCCTCGATATTTTGATATTCTTCGGGGTTAAAATGTGAAAAATTTAAAGATCCTGGAAGTTACAGGCTGAAACGTATAATTGTTCCAAATTTCAATTTTCTTGTTCATCTGGCAGATTATGCCGCAATCTGAATTTTGGGCGAGGAGGGTACAGATTAGGACTTCCAGGAAACTAAACCAAAAAATGCAGATGGTCATAATTACCCCTTAAAATTTCGCCAAAATAGTCCATGTACAGGCACACAGTCGTTACAATTTTGTTTACATAGCTAAGTAATCTGCTCCACCTACAACACCTTTTTGGCTATGTCCGCTGTCGAAATATTTAACATGAAAAAGTATTAGAAATGGATTTCCATCACGTTTGGTCGGGTCGTGTATATTTTGTGGGAGGGCAAAATCACGGTCTCGGTTTCGTATAAATGCCCAGTCATTTCAGGCATTTATAAATAGATTTGTCCTAAAACCTACCCAAGTACAGGCGGATTCTAAATATGAAGTTTGGTGGAAATATATCAAGTAGTTTCCAAGTTATAGACAAACAAACAGACAAACAGACAGACAAACAGGCGCCAAAGCTAAAAGTATGCAGATGGTCCTTATTACACCTGAAACGGATAACTGCACGGAAATTTCGCCAAAATAGTCAATGTACAGACACACTCTAGAGGTGCATACCTTTCTTTCGAGAGTTACTGCTTTGAAACTGTACAACATATCTACAAATGGACCTCACCATCAGACGCCACTTTCAGCGTTCTATACGGTTGTCCTATGATATCTTCTCGTATCTCCTATATTTATGGGTTAGATTGAGTCAGATTCATTGAATGGGGTGAAATTTTGTACAGTTTTCAAATACCACTTTATATTTTTGATACTCATGTGACAGCTAGAATCATAAAATTTGGCTCTCACATTGCCACTGGTCATATCAATGTGCGTGCCGAATGCCATGATTCTATCTTTCCTGCAAGTGTGCCAAATGATAACATATACGTGTAAAAGTACACAATTAAATAGAAATCGAGATAGCCTATACAGCTCTATTTAACGTATACGGGATAGAATTACAACAAAAATTCATAGGACAAAAGTGATAGATCTCTCCAATATTAAAGGCGGTGGTGCTTTCTGATTTGTGAAGCGACTTACCGATTAGCCTCCAATTATCCCGAAACGAAGGTCTGCACCGTCGTTAAAATTCCATCCATATTTTGATATTTCCGGAGCCAAAAGTTATACATTAGCATAGCTTAGAGTATTTCCTCGAAGAAAAGAGTGTCCAATTTTCGGGATTAGCACTCGCATACATACCGAGTAATTAAGGAAGAAAATAATACAGTTAAGAAAGTTTAAATTAATAGAAAATGGATTATAACAGAGTACAGCCGGGCGTCGACAAATATGTAAATATCAAGTGAATGTATTGGAAAATCAAATGCCCCTCAATAAATTATGCTGGTGTGAGTTCAGGATATAAGAAAGTGATAGCAGAGGAGATTCTTGCGTAAACAGATGAGAAGATGACTAATGGTGTTATTACTTAAGCTTTTCGGGGACGGTTATAACCTCCAACGATATTTCGCCAATATTCCACAGAATGGCCGATTGACTCCCCCCTTGCTTTCTACCGAAGGAACAACCATGAATTTAAAGGTATGATGAGGAAAATGGCAATACGTTACTTCCCTGCTGGCAAGCAGTCAGAGACGTTGCCATGGTAACCTGTAGGTTCATTGTCGCTCTGTCGGTTACTCAATGCAGAGCATGATACCCGCAGGAAATAGTAATTTCCTTCGTCATTTGGAGAGTAAGGTAAATTATGAACATAACGAAAGTTGTTTATAATGAAGAGACGTATCACATACCATCCACGGAGTTTACAGAAAATCAATAGTATAAGAGAAAATGGAGGAAAACCGGTCTTGTTTTTCTATAAAAACGCCCGTCTATGGAAACATTTAAAATTGATACGCATATTGAAACCTTCCTCGGGAAGAGTATACTCTAAAAATAAAAACCACCGATTCGGCCTTGAGTTGACCGCAAACTGATAAATATTTGAAGAATTGGAAAACCAAACGAAATTACAGACAGCGGAACCCCTACAAGTTTATTTATATGGATGCAGCGGAGCAGCACGAGTCCTCTAGTTATTATTATTATTATTATTATTATTATTATTATTATTATTATTATTATTATTATTATTATATAAACATTCCGTTGCCATTTTCAATTTTTTACGTCACATCACAGACAGATCCTCCGGTGACGATGGAATAGAACAAGCTAGTGCTCGGAAGGAAGTGATTGTGGTCGCAATTAAAGCACTTCCCCTTGATTATCGCTTTAATAGGAAATACGCCACCCTCCATTGTGTAAAAATGGGAAACAACGGGGAACCACAGTAGTATAATGGGAGAGTTCGGCCGCCACCGCCACCTCCGGCTCCCAGTGGCCACCTCCACCTCAGCCAGTGGCCTCTTCCAGTACTGCCAACTTAACCTAACTAGCGCGACAGTACTGCCAACTTAACCTAACTAGCGCGAAATTTGAATTTGTAAACAAAGCCACGTTCTTTTTGACAGCTGTCATCGACAACAACGCATCGCTAACCTCAGTACTGCCATCTTGACGGGCCTAAACCTCAGTAGTGCCAACTTAACCTAACTAGCTCGAGATAAACAAAGCCACGTGCTTTTTGACAACCACGTGCTTTTTGACAGATTTGTAAACAAAGCCACGTGCTTTTTGACAGACAACAACGCATCGCAAACCTCAGTACTGCCATCATGACGGGCCTAAACCTCAGTAGTGCCAACTTAACCTAACTAGCATGAGGTAAACAAAGCCACGTGTTTTTTGACAGCCACGTGCTTTTTGACAGATTTGTAAACAAAGCCACGTGCTTTTTGACAGACAACAACGCATCGCTAACCTCAGTACTGCCATCTTGACGGACCTAAACCTTAGTGATACCAACTTAATCTAACTAGCGCGAGGTAAACAAAGCCACGTGCTTTTTGACAGCCACGTGCTTTTTTGACAGCTGTCATCCGCTATCTTTAAACCACAAAGCACTGTGCTGCCCTCTATATCGCAGTAGCTGCAAAATTCGTCACCTGTCATCGGCAGTGCTGCCATCTTGACGGGTCTAAACCTTAGTGCTACCAACTTAACCTCACTAGCGTGAGATAAACAAAGCCACGTGCAGCTGTCATCCACCATCTTTGAGCATCGTGCTGCCCTCTTTAGCTACTTACCTTTGAAATGTGGTACGTTATCCGCCATCTTGCATCCGAAACCTCAGTGCTGCGCTCTATGTAGTGGCGGCAAATTCCATGTGCTCTTGTTTGGAAACAAAGCTACGTGCAGCTGTCATCCACCATCTTTGAGCATCGTGCTGCCCTCTTTAGCTACTTACCTTTGAAATGTGGTACGTTATCCGCCATCTTGCATCCGAAACCTCAGTGCTGCGCTCTATGTAGTGGCGGCAAATTCCATGTGCTCTTGTTTGGAAACAAAGCCACGTGCAGCTGTCATCCACCATCTTTAATCACCGTGCTGCCCTCTTTAGCTACTTACCTTTGACAGTTGTCATCCGCCATCTTGCATCGCCAACCTCAGTGCCGCACTCTATGTAGTGGCGGCAAATTCCACGTGCTCTTGTTTGGAAACAAATTCACGTGCTTTTTTGACAGCTGTTATCCGCCATCTTTGAGCACCGTGCTGCTATCATGCGGGCAATTTCGTTAGCTGTCATCCGCCATCTTTAATCCAGAGAGAACAGTGCTGCACTCTATGTGGTGGCGGTAAATTCCATGTGCTTTACAAACCTATGTGCTTTTCTGACAGCTGTCATCCACCATCTTTAATCACCGTGCTGCCATCTATGTGGTGGCGGTAAATTCCACATGCTTTACAAACCTATATGCTTTTCTGACAGCTGTCATCCGCCATCTTTAATCCAGAGAGAACAGTGCTGCCCTCTATGTGGTGGCGGCAAATTCCACGTCCTCTTGTTTGGTAACAAAGCCATGTGCAGCTGTCATCCGCCATCTTTGAGCACCGTGCTGCGAGCAATTTCGTCAGTTGTCATCCGCCATCTTTAATCTACAGAACACCGTGCTGCCCTCTTTATGGCTACTACCTTAAGCACGTAGTAGCGGGCAATTTGAAAAGTTCTGTTAGCTATCATCCGCCATCTTTAATCACCGTGCTGCCATCTTTAGCTAGATACCTTTGAAATGTGGCGGCGGATAATTTGAAAAATGCTTTTTGACAGCAGCTATCTGTGAGCACCGTGCTACCCTCTATGTGGTGGCGGCAAATTCTACATGCTTTACAAACCCACGAATTTTTTTTTTTTTTGACAGCCATCTTTAAGCAACAGAGTACAGTGCTGCCCTCTTTGTTGTGGCGGCAAATTCCACGTGCTCTTGTTTGGAAACAAAGCCACATGCTCTTTTTGACGGCTGTCACCCGCCATCTTTAACCAACAGAGCACTATGCTGCGGGCAATTTCGTTAGCTGTCATCCGACATCTTTAATCAACAGAGCACCGTGCTGCCCTCATGCGGGGTAATTTCGTTAGCTGCCATCCGCCATCTTTAAACACCGTGCTGCCCTCTTTATGACTACTACCTTAAGCACGTAGTAGCGGGCAATTTCGTTAGCTGTCATCCGCTATCTTTGAGCACCGTGCTGCTCTCTGTAGTAGCGGGTAATTTGAAAAGTTCTGTTAGCTGTCATCCGCCATCTTTGAGCACCGTGCTGCCATCTATGTGGTGGCGGGAAATTCCACATGCTTTACAAACTCACGCGCAGCTGTCATCCACCATCTTACATCGCAAACCTCAGAGCTACACTCTATGTGGTAGCGGATAATTTTAAAAAGAAAAATTCTACAGCAGCCATCTCTCGTCGCTAATTGCACAAGATGGTAGCTATACATGACTCCTTAAAGGTGCTCATGCAAGATGATCGCTATACATAGACGCCCTTGGGATGATTGCGCAAGATGGCGGTTATACAAGGCTCCTTATGAGGGATGCTTGCGCGAGATGGTGGTTGCTCTTATGAGGCGGCTCAAGGATCCATGGCTAGAGACGCCCTAAGGATGCTTGCGCAAGATGGCGGATGCAAGATGGCGGCTATACATAGCTCCTTATGAGACAGCCAGTACAACATGTGATCAGAACATTGATTGATGTGTTCAGAACACAAAATAAGTAGAATCGAACACTGTACTCGATACAACATGTGATTAAAACATTGTGTGGTGTGTTCAGAACACTAATCGAACGCTGTATTAGGGGATACCTTTGTTTAGATTGAAAACATAACAAGACTAGAATTGAACACTGTACATTGATTGATGTGTTCAGAACACAAAATAAGTAGAATCGAACACTGTACTCGATGTCGTTAACTTCAACATGTGATTAAAACATTGTCTGGTGTGTTCAGAACACTACATAAGTAGAATCGAACGCTGTACTCGATGTCGTTACATGTGACCCGATACAACATGTTAGGGGATACCTTTATCCTAAGAACCGAACACTGTACAACATGTTAGGGGATACCTTTGTTTAGATTGAAACTAACAAGACTAGAATCGAACACTGCACTCGATGTCGTTACATGTGATCCGATACAACATGTTAGGGGATACCTTTGTTTAGATTGAAACATAGCAAGCCTAGAATCGAACATTGTTTGATGTGTTCAGTACAACTTCAATGATTAACATACACACTGTGCACATATCGCATAGCTAAAAACACACTGTGCACATATCGCATACCTAACACTTCAAATGATTTGCTTAGTACGAAAATAAAAATAAAAAATCTATACCGCGTAGCTAACTCGTTCATCACACTGCTAAGACGCTTAGTAATTGTGAATACACTCATACGAAAATCAAGAAAGCACACTGCGTAGCCAACTCGCTCGGCTCACTCGCTTAGTAATTGCAACACACACGGATAAGAATGTTCCGAGATACTTACATGTTTTTTAAGGGGGTGGGGGTGAAAGATCATAAATTATATGTACACACATGTTGTCTCCTCCAAGTTGTAAGATGAAATAGACGCAGTACTGCGAGTTTCCACTCTAGCTGGCGAACGGAAGTAGCATGATATCTCAGCAAAAAATAAAAATACGCGTGAGCTTGCAAGTCAGACACAATGATGGATACCGCGATTCAAATCCTGGTAACTTATGCCGTCGGGAAGGGCATCCGGTGAGCATCTAGCTGTAAATCCCCGATTCTCGACAGATTCTTAATCCGAGTTCTTTGACGTCAGGAAGGGCAGCCGGTTAACAACAATTATCGAACACGCATCGCGAAGGCAGGAGTGTGCAGCGATATGCATGTTTAGACTTGCAGATTACGAAAGAAACATAACAAGACTTGAGTCTTAAAACAAAATTCTTGCGATTTAAAATCTTAGTCGGAAAGGGCATCCGGCAGTAAAACAATAGTTCGTGATTTAAAATCTAAGAAGAGCATCTAGCTGAAAAACCCCCCGATTCTCGACAGATTCTTAATCCGAGTTCTTTGACGTCAGGAAGGGCAGCCGGTTAACAACAATTATCGAACACGCATCGCGAAGGCAGGAGTGTGCAGCGATATGCATGTTTAGACTTGCAGATTACGAAAGAAACATAACAAGACTTGAGTCTTAAAACAAAATTCTTGCGATTTAAAATCTTAGTCGGGAAGGGCATCCGGCAGTAAAACAATAGTTCGTGATTTAAAATCTAAGAAGAGCATCTAGCTGAAAAACCCCCCGATTCTCGACAGATTCTTAATCCGAGTTCTTTGACGTCAGGAAGGGCAGCCGGTTAACAACAATTATCGAACACGCATCGCGAAGGCAGGAGTGTGCAGCGATATGCATGTTTAGACTTGCAGATTACGAAAGAAACATAACAAGACTTGAGTCTTAAAACAAAATTCTTGCGATTTAAAATCTTAGTCGGGAAGGGCATCCGGCAGTAAAACAATAGTTCGTGATTTAAAATCTAAGAAGAGCATCTAGCTGAAAAACCCCCCGATTCTCGACAGATTCTTAATCCGAGTTCTTTGACGTCAGGAAGGGCAGCCGGTTAACAACAATAGCGTATGATGTAAGAGCTTAGATACTACCAGTTTTGCGTCAGGAAGGACAACTAGTCTTAAAACAAAACAGATTCTTAATCCGAGTTGTCAGGAAGGGCAACCGGTTAAAAAACTATAGTGTATGAGGTTAGATACTGCTAGTTTTACGTTAGGAAGGACAACTCAACAAATTCATGCGATTTAAACACATTTTATTCCCAAGAGAATCGAACCCGAGACTACCGGGTGAGAGGCATGCATACTGTAGGCTATGGGTTTGTTCTACAGTCCTTGAAGTATCGGCACAGTCATTCTGAGCGAGCAGCGGAATGCGTGTGTTAGCTGAAATTGTACACGTATCTTCCGGCTCAACCTTGAGCGAGGACACTGATAAGCGACTTGTAACTCGCGAACGTCTTCTTAGCTGAGTGTAAGCTCTTAAAACACAGTACCAATTAAGGTTGTAAAATATTCTGAAATTGTCCTCCTCTGTGGTGTGATTAGCTGCTACCCCCGGAGGTCCGAGTTCGATTCCCGGCTCTGCCACGGAATGTGTAGCATTTAGCCTATGTAAGTTCCTAACGTAAAATATCATGATTGTACGGAGAGGTTAAAACACACACAGTGCCTACTCCTATCGAAAGAACCTGCACGGTACCGGCATGTAGGCTTCTCCTGGTGAAGGAGCCTGCACATAGTTTAACGCCTCCTATCAACAGCCCTTACTTAATGCTGGCTTTTTTTTTGCACACCCCGCCTCACACCATAGTTTTATACGACCGGCTACCCTTCCTGACTAGGATTTTAAATCGCAAGAATTTGTTGAGTTGCCCTTCCTGACGCAAAACTGGTAGTATCTAACCTCTTACACGGAATGTGTAGCATTTAGCCTATGCAAGTTCCTAACGTAAAATATCATGATTGTACGGAGAGGTTAAAACACACACAGTGCCTACTCCTATCGAAAGAACCTGCACGGTACCGGCATGTAGGCTTCTCCTGGCGAAGGAGCTTGCACATGGTTTAACGCCTCCTATCAACAGCCCTTACTTAATGCTGGCTTTTTTGCACACCCCGCCTCACACCATAGTTTTATACGACCGGCTGCCCTTCCTGACTAGGATTTTAAATCGCAGTATACGCGATAAATTTGTTGTAGCGGGTTTTATAACTAGATATCCCGGTACCGATACATAGCCTACTCCACTGAAGAAGCCTGCACAAGGCTTATTGCCTCCATCCGACAAATGAATCAGCATCAACACTCTTGTACTCAAAAAATAATTTTCGACCGAGTTCGATTCCCGGCTCTGCCACGGAATGTGTAGCATTTAGCCTATGTAAGTTCCTAACGTAAACTATCATGATTGTACGGAGAGGTTAAAACACACACAGTGCCTACTCCTATCGAAAGAACCTGCACGGTACCGGCATGTAGGCTTCTCCTGGTGAAGGAGCTTGCACATGGTTTAACGCCTCCTATCGACAGCCCTTACTTAATGCTGGCTTTTTTGCACACCCCGCCTCACACCATAGTTTTATACGACCGGCTGCCCTTCCTGACTAGGATTTTAAATCGCAGTATACGCGATAAATTTGTTGTAGCGGGTTTTATAACTAGATATCCCGGTACCGATACATAGCCTACTCCACTGAAGAAGCCTGCACAAGGCTTATTGCCTCCATCCGACAAATGAATCAGCATCAACACACTTGTACTCAAAAAATAATTTTCGAAGGAGTCTGCACAAGGTTTAACGTCCCCATCAACAGCCCTTTCTTATTGCTAGCTTTTTTGCACACCCCGCCTCACACCATAGTTTTACGACCGGCTGCCCTTCCTGACTAGGATTTTAAATCGATATCCCGACATAGCCTACTCCTACCGAAGAAGGCAGCTTAACGCCTCCATCCAACAAATGAATCACACTAAAACACTCTTCAATCATTCTCGCTACTTCGGATGATAGCGGGTTCGAACTGGAAGCTGTAAATGCTAGGCGTGGGACCTGTGCGATCATCATTACATGATCTAGCCGGATGCCCTTCCCGACGGCATAAGTTACCAGGATTTGAATCGCGGTATCCATCATTGTGTCTGACTTGCAAGCTCACGCGTATTTTTATTTTTTGCTGAGATATCATGCTACTTCCGTTCGCCAGCTAGAGTGGAAACTCGCAGTACTGCGTCTATTTCATCTTACAACTTGGAGGAGACAACATGTGTGTACATATAATTTATGATCTTTCACCCCCACCCCCTTAAAAAACATGTAAGTATCTCGGAACATTCTTATCCGTGTGTGTTGCAATTACTAAGCGAGTGAGCCGAGCGAGTTGGCTACGCAGTGTGCTTTCTTGATTTTCGTATGAGTGTATTCACAATTACTAAGCGTCTTAGCAGTGTGATGAACGAGTTAGCTACGCGGTATAGATTTTTGTCGTGCCGAGCGAGTTGGCTACGCAGTGTGCTTTCTTGATTTTCGTATGATTGTATTCACAATTACTAAGCGTCTTAGCAGTGTGATGAACGAGTTAGCTACGCGGTATAGATTTTTTTCGTGCCGAGCGAGTTGGCTACGCAGTGTGCTTTCTTGATTTTCGTATGAGTGTATTCACAATTACTAAGCGTCTTAGCAGTGTGATGAACGAGTTAGCTACGCGGTATAGATTTTTTATTTTTATTTTCGTACTAAGCAAATCATTTGAAGTGTTAGGTATGCGATATGTGCACAGTGTGTTTTTAGCTATGCGATATGTGCACAGTGTGTATGTTAATCATTGAAGTTGTACTGAACACATCAAACAATGTTCGATTCTAGGCTTGCTATGTTTCAATCTAAACAAAGGTATCCCCTAACATGTTGTATCGGATCACATGTAACGACATCGAGTGCAGTGTTCGATTCTAGTCTTGTTAGTTTCAATCTAAACAAAGGTATCCCCTAACATGATGTACAGTGTTCGGTTCTTAGGATAAAGGTATCCCCTAACATGTTGTATCGGGTCACATGTAACGACATCGAGTACAGCGTTCGATTCTACTTATGTAGTGTTCTGAACACACCAGACAATGTTTTAATCACATGTTGAAGTTAACGACATCGAGTACAATGTTCGATTCTACTTATTTTGTGTTCTGAACACATCAATCAATGTACAGTGTTCAATTCTAGCCTTGTTATGTTTTCAATCTGATCTTCCGACATCGAGTGCAGTGTTCAATTCTAGTCTTGTTATGTTTCAATCTAAACAAAGGTATCCCCTAATACAGCGTTCGATTCTACTTATGTAGTGTTCTGAACACACCAGCCAATGTTTTAATCACATGTTGAAGTTAACGACATCGAGTACAGTGTTCGATTCTACTTATTTTGTGTTCTGAACACATCAATCAATGTGCAGTGTTCAATTCTAGGCTTGTTATGTTTCAATCTAAACAAAGGTATCCCCTAATACAGCGTTCGATTAGTGTTCTGAACACACCACACAATGTTTTAATCACATGTTGTATCGAGTACAGTGTTCGATTCTACTTATTTTGTGTTCTGAACACATCAATCAATGTTCTGATCACATGTTGTACTGGCTGTCTCATAAGGAGCTATGTATAGCCGCCATCTTGCATCCGCCATCTTGCGCAAGCATCCTTAGGGCGTCTCTAGCCATGGATCCTTGAGCCGCCTCATAAGAGCAACCACCATCTCGCGCAAGCATCCCTCATAAGGAGCCTTGTATAACCGCCATCTTGCGCAAGCATCCCAAGGGCGTCTATGTATAGCGATCATCTTGCATGAGCACCTTTAAGGAGTCATGTATAGCTACCATCTTGTGCAATTAGCGTCGAGAGATGGCTGCTGTAGAATTTTTCTTTTTAAAATTATCCGCTACCACATAGAGTGTAGCACTGAGGTTTGCGATGTAAGATGGTGGATGACAGCTGCGCGTGAGTTTGTAAAGCATGTGGAATTTGCCGCCACCACATAGATGGCAGCACGGTGCTCAAAGATGGCGGATGACAGCTAACAGAACTTTTCAAATTACCCGCTACTACAGAGAGCAGCACGGTGCTCAAAGATAGCGGATGACAGCTAACGAAATTGCCCGCTACTACGTGCTTAAGGTAGTAGTCATAAAGAGGGCAGCACGGTGTTTAAAGATGGCGGATGGCAGCTAACGAAATTACCCCGCATGAGGGCAGCACGGTGCTCTGTTGATTAAAGATGTCGGATGACAGCTAACGAAATTGCCCGCAGCATAGTGCTCTGTTGGTTAAAGATGGCGGGTGACAGCCGTCAAAAAGAGCATGTGGCTTTGTTTCCAAACAAAAGCACGTGGAATTTGCCGCCACAACAAAGAGGGCAGCACTGTACTCTGTTGCTTAAAGATGGCTGTCAAAAAAAAAAGCGCGTGGGTTTGTAAAGCATGTAGAATTTGCCGCCACCACATAGAGGGTAGCACGGTGCTCAAAGATAGCTGCTGTCAAAAAGCATTTTTCAAATTATCCGCCGCCACATTTCAAAGGTATCTAGCTAAAGATGGCAGCACGGTGATTAAAGATGGCGGATGATAGCTAACAGAACTTTTCAAATTGCCCGCTACTACGTGCTTAAGGTAGTAGCCATAAAGAGGGCAGCACGGTGTTCTGTAGATTAAAGATGGCGGATGACAACTGACGAAATTGCTCGCAGCACGGTGCTCAAAGATGGCGGATGACAGCTGCACATGGCTTTGTTTCCAAACAAGAGCACGTGGAATTTGCCGCCACCACATAGAGGGCAGCACTGTTCTCTCTGGATTAAAGATGGCGGATGACAGCTGTCAGAAAAGCATATAGGTTTGTAAAGCATGTGGAATTTACCGCCACCACATAGATGGCAGCACGGTGATTAAAGATGGTGGATGACAGCTGTCAGAAAAGCACATAGGTTTGTAAAGCACATGGAATTTACCGCCACCACATAGAGTGCAGCACTGTTCTCTCTGGATTAAAGATGGCGGATGACAGCTAACGAAATTGCCCGCATGATAGCAGCACGGTGCTCAAAGATGGCGGATGACAGCTGTCAAAAAAGCACGTGAATTTGTTTCCAAACAAGAGCACGTGGAATTTGCCGCCACTACATAGAGTGCGGCACTGAGGTTGGCGATGCAAGATGGCAGATGACAACTGTCAAAGGTAAGTAGCTAAAGAGGGCAGCACGGTGATTAAAGATGGTGGATGACAGCTGCACGTGGCTTTGTTTCCAAACAAGAGCACATGGAATTTGCCGCCACTACATAGAGCGCAGCACTGAGGTTTCGGATGCAAGATGGCGGATAACGTACCACATTTCAAAGGTAAGTAGCTAAAGAGGGCAGCACGATGCTCAAAGATGGTGGATGACAGCTGCACGTAGCTTTGTTTCCAAACAAGAGCACATGGAATTTGCCGCCACTACATAGAGCGCAGCACTGAGGTTTCGGATGCAAGATGGCGGATAACGTACCACATTTCAAAGGTAAGTAGCTAAAGAGGGCAGCACGATGCTCAAAGATGGTGGATGACAGCTGCACGTGGCTTTGTTTATCTCACGCTAGTGAGGTTAAGTTGATAGCACTAAGGTTTAGACCCGTCAAGATGGCAGCACTGCCGATGACAGGTGACGAATTTTGCAGCTACTGCGATATAGAGGGCAGCACAGTGCTTTGTGGTTTAAAGATGGCGGATGACAGCTGTCAAAAAAGCACGTGGCTGTCAAAAAGCACGTGGCTTTGTTTACCTCGCGCTAGTTAGGTTAAGTTGGTATCACTAAGGTTTAGGTCCGTCAAGATGGCAGTACTGAGGTTAGCGATGCGTTGTTGTCTGTCAAAAAGCACGTGGCTTTGTTTACAAATCTGTCAAAAAGCACGTGGTTGTCAAAAAGCACGTGGCTTTGTTTATCTCGAGCTAGTTAGGTTAAGTTGGCACTACTGAGGTTTAGGCCCGTCAAGATGGCAGTACTGAGGTTAGCGATGCGTTGTTGTCGATGACAGCTGTCAAAAAGAACGTGGCTTTGTTTACAAATTCAAATTTCGCGCTAGTTAGGTTAAGTTGGCAGTACTGTCGCGCTAGTTAGGTTAAGTTGGCAGTACTGGAAGAGGCCACTGGCTGAGGTGGAGGTGGCCACTGGGAGCCGGAGGTGGCGGTGGCGGCCGAACTCTCCCATTATACTACTAACCACCTTCAGGGTTATCGACGGTAGGATTCAAACCCACCGCTTCCCGAATGCATGCTCACAGATGCATAACCAAACCGCACGGCCAACACGGGCCATATGATAATAAGGCGTGTAATTCTTGATGTTACTGAGATAAGAACTAAAATACATGTATGTGAGAGCTTAACCGACCTATAACCGTATAAACGTAAGTCCACTGTTATTTTATTTTATGGCATTCAAATGCACTGGCGGAAAAAAATATCCACATACCAAGAGGGGGTTGTGCTAGATTAACCATCGTTGTTAGGCGTGTTTATACACCTGGGAGATGACGCGGATTCAAATTTCCCGAAAATCGCATTTGCTTGGCGCTAGTAGCGGCCCCATGGCTTTGCATATAAGGTTTCGCCTTCACATACGAGCGTTAGTTACCTGTGAGATTGGTCGGAGTGACTGTGAGTGGGTCAAGAATGCCATCACGACGACGAAGAGCTCACTGCAGTTGAACGAGGCCGTATAATATGGCTACGGGGAGATAGGATTTTCCTACCGCGCTACTGCAGAACGACTTGGCAGGAATGTCTCCACTGTGCATGCGTTGCTGGCAGTAGTGGTCACGAGAAGGTACGCTCACACGTCCCTGTTGCACCACCGAGAGGGAAGACCACACTATTCAGCGTATGGCTGTGGCGCAGCGGACTGCGTCTGCAGCAGCAATGCGAGCGGCAGCTGGCACCTCAGTGAAGCAACGAACCGTTCGAAATCGGTTGCTTGAAGGACAGCTCCGAGCCAGATGCCCAGTGGCGCGCATTCCACTCACCCCAAACCACCGCTGCCTATGACTTCAGTGGTGTCAATCCATAGAGCTCATTCGAGGTAGGAGTGGAGGTCCGTTGTGTTTTCTGACGAAATCCAGTTCTGTCTTAGTGACAGTGATGGCGGTGTGCTGGTTAGAAGGAGGGCAGGTGAGCGTCTGCATTCCACCTGTCTGCGGCGTTGATACACAGGACCTACACCGGCACTTCTGGTCTGGGGAGCAATTTCCTATGACAGCAGGAGCACTGTCGTGGTTATCCCACGCACCCTGACTGCAGATGTGTACGTCCGTCTGATGATTCAACCCCTTGTCATGCCATTCATGAACAGCATTCCCGGGGGTGTATTCTAACAGGATAATGCACACCCACCATGCTGCTGTTGTATCCTAACGTGCTCTACAGAGTACCGACTTGTTGCCTTGGATGCCGATCTGTCCCCGATCGAGCACGTATAGGACATTATTTGACGACAACTCCAGCGTCATCCAAAACCGGCATTAACCATTCGTGTATTGACCGACCAAGTGCAACAGACATGGAACATAACCCCACAAGCTGACATCCGGCACCTGTACGACACAATGCATTCACATTTGCATGCCAGCATTACACAGTCAGGCGATTACATCGGTTATTAATGGACCAGCATGGCGCATTTGCGATGGTTTTTCTCGCGCGCATAATCAATCAATCAATCAATCAATCAATCAATCAATCAATCAATAAATACCGATCTGCATTTAGGGCAGTCGCCCAGGTGGCAGATTCCCTATCTGTTGCTTTCCTAGCCTTTTCCGAAATGATTTCAAAGAAATTGGAAATTTATTGAACATCTCCCTTGGTAAGTTATTCCAATCCCTAACTCCCCTTCCTATAAATGAATATTTGCCAGAGTTTGTCCTCTTGAATTCCAACTTTATCTTCATATTGTGATCTTTCCTACTTTTATAGACGCTATTTAAACCTATTCGTCTACTAATGTCATTCCACGCCATCTCTCCGCTGACAGCTCGGAACATACCACTTAGTCGAGCAGCTCTTCTTCTTTCTCTCAATTCTCCCCAATCCAAACTTTGCAACATTTTTGTAACGCTACTCTTTTGTCGGAAATCACCCAGAACAAATTGAGCTGCTTTTCTTTGGATTTTTTCCAGTTCTTGAATCAGGTAATCCTGGTGAGGGTCCCATACACTGGAACCATACTCTACTTGGGGTCTTACCAGAGACTTATATGCACTCTCCTTTACATCCTTACTACAACCCCTAAACACCCTCATAACCATGTGCAGAGATCGGTACCCTTTATTTACAATCCCATTTATGTGATTACCCCAGTGAAGATCTTTCCTTATATTAACACCTAGATACTTACAATGATCCCCAAAAGGAACTTTCACCCCATCAACGCAGTAATTAAAACTGAGAGGACTTTTCCTATTTGTGAAAGTCACAACCTGACTTTTAGCCCGTTTATCAACATACCATTGCCTGCTGTCCATCTCACAATATTTTCGAGGTCACGTTGCAGTTGCTCACAATCTTGTAACTTATTTATCACTCTATAGAGAATAACATCATCCGCAAAAAGCCTTACCTCCGATTCCACTCCTTTACTCATATCATTTATATATATAAGAAAACATAAAGGTCCTGTAGTCGTGTACCTTTAATCAATTAAATATGGTACGTCGACAAATGTATTGCCAAATTTCCGTCTTCTACATTCCTTATTTCATGGTGTTTGGTTATTTATTTCTGCTAGTGAAATAATTAGGAATTTTAATTCATATTAGTGAATGTATTCTTTCTTTCTACTACTTCTTAATCTGTTTACCCTCCAGGGTTGGTTTTCCCTCGGACTCAACGAGGGATCCCACCCTTACCTCCTCAAGGGCAGTGTCCTGGAGCTTCATACCCTGGGTAAGGATTACAACTTGGGAGGATGACCAGTACCTCCCCAGGTGACCTCACCTGCTATGCTGAACAGAGGCGTTGGGGAGGGATGGAAAGATTGGAAGGGATAGACAAGGAAGAGGGAAGGAAGTAGCCGTGGCCTTAAGTTAGGCACCATCCCTGCATTTGCCTGGAGGAGGAGTGGGAAACCACGGAAAATCACTTCAAGGATGGCTAAGGTGGGAATCGAACCCACCTCTAATCAGTTGACCTCCCGAGGCTGAGTGAACCCCGTTCCAGCCCTCGTACCACTTTTCAAATTTCGTGGCAGAGCCGCGAATCGAAATCGGGCCTCCGCGGGTGCCAGCTAATCACGCTAACCACTACACCACAGAGGCGGACAGTGAATGTATTCAGTGATCATAATTAGACAAAATATATCAAGAACAATAATGGAAATTTATTTTTTAAGTAACAATGCAGTAAAAATTATCTTTGAATAACGGTTTTCTTCTCTCCTGTAAAATTACTAAAATGTGACTTACGTCGGTTTAGTTCTCATGTAAAAATCTTTACATGTTTTTAGTTTCTCTCTTCTTTAACATGAATACAATAATACAAATAATAATAATAATAATAATAATAATAATAATATTGAAATGAAATGGGGTATGGCTTTTAGTGCCGGGAATGTCCGAGGACACGTTCGGCTCGCCAGGTGCACGTCATTTGATTTGGCGCCCGTAGGCAACGTGCGCGTCATGATGAGGATGAAATGATGATGAAGACGACAAATGCACTCAGCCCTCGTGCCAGTGAAATTAACTAATGATGGTTAAAATTCACGACCCTGCCGGGACTCGAACCCGGGGCCCCTGCGACCAAAGGCCAGCACGCTAACCACTCAGCCATGGAGACGGACAATAATAATAATAAATTTGGGTCATGTAACTATCAACTTGCTTTCAGCAGATCTCTACATTCGGTACCTGAGAAAACAAAGTATCTGTGGAGTGGTGGTTAGTGTGATTAGCTGCCACCCCCGGAGGCCCGGGTTCGATTCCCGGCTCTGCCAAGAAATTTGAAAAGTGGTATGAGGGCTGGAACGGGGTTCACTCAGCATCGGGAGGTCAACTGAGTAGAGGTGGGTTCGATTCCCACCTCAGCCATCCTGGAAGTGGTTTTCCGTGGTTTCCCACTTCTCCTCCAGGCAAATGCCGGGATGGTACCTAACTTAAGGCCACGGCCGCTTCCTTTCCTCTTCCTTGTCTATCCCTTCCAATTCCTCACCCCCCCTCCCGCAAACCCCCTGTTCAACATAGCAGCTGAGGCCGCCTGGGCGGTTACTGGTCATCTTCCCCAGTTGTATCCCCAGATCCTGAGTCTGAAGCTCCAGGACAGTGCCCTTGAGGCGGTAGAGGTGGGATCCCTCGCTGAGTCCGAGGGAAAAACCGACCCTGGAGGGTATGCAGATTAAGAAAGAAAAACACCAAAGTAAGTCACATCTTACTCATTTTACAGGAGAGAGGGAAAACGTCAATTGTAGATCATTCTTCCTTCATTGTGACTTTGGTAATAAATGTTCCTCATTTTTCTTGATATGTTCAGTGTAATTTTGATCGCTAAACACATTCATGAATATAATTTACAATTAAAATAGTTAAATATTATTTTATTGCCATAACAATAAAATGACAGTGGACTTACGTTTGTTATTGTTATTGAATATCCAGTTACAAACAATATATAATTAGTATATTAGGGATATAGATAGTGAGACTAAGTCAATACATGGCAATTGCATTTAAAATGGAGATAGCTTACAAATGAGGTCGAGAAATTTAACAAACACTTTATAACAGCATCTTCTCTGAAATACCATAGTGAGGGGTGCTTAGTGTTCAATATTACACATGTTTAAATGCATTAATAATCTATATCTACTCCTGTCAAAAATTGGACACTCAAATAAAAGATGAGGATAGTTTGTGGTACTTCACAGGCACAGCTGTAGGGCTTCTAAATATTGATTCTAAACGTCTCGAAGTACGATGCAGCTTTCCATGTCCTGTCAGAAACTGAGTTATAATATGTTCAAGTTGCAATAACCTACTTTATAGTCTGTCTTGAGTATTAGGAAAGAACAAGACCTTTGTTAGCAGGCCGTTTGTACTGGTCATCCATTGGTTGCTCCATATATCTTGTGTATAGTCTCTCAGTTACTTTTTTACAAGAGGTACAGGGC
This sequence comes from Anabrus simplex, assembly GCF_040414725.1. NCBI lineage: Eukaryota > Metazoa > Arthropoda > Insecta > Orthoptera > Tettigoniidae > Anabrus > Anabrus simplex. The sequence goes on from NC_090267.1 coordinate 470,797,077, forward strand.
ACTTTTTATATATCAACAAAGCGTCAGAAGTAGTAGTAGCTGCTTTGGCAAGTTCAACAGCTCTCTCATTTCCTTCTGGTCCATCATGCCCTCGAACCCATTTCGTCAAACGCTTCTGAGATATCTAACGAGATTAGCAGCGCGATCTTCATTTCTCTAAATACCTCTTGTATCCATTTGACTACCAGTCGTATTGCATCCTTTGTTGACTTCTGTACTCTGAACCCAAACTGGTTGTCATTTAAAAGAGTGTTACTGCGCACTCGATCAATTAATAGCTTTTCTAATATTTTTCCTAACACTCGCAATAGACTTATAGGACTCCCTTTGCACTATTCTTGTTTGAAGAAATAGGTTTTGGAATAATTTTCACAGCAGCCTCCTTCCAACAGTCAGGAAACCCACCAAGTTTCAAGCACATATTAAATATATTCAAAAGTCATTTGTATATTTTTATTGATGATGATGATGTTGATGATGATCTTTTTGTTTCAAGGGCCCTAATATCTAGGTCATCGACCCCTAATGGAATAATTTTCACAGCAGCCTCCTTCCAACAGTCAGGAAACCCACCAAGTTTCAAGCACATATTAAATATATTCAAAAGTCATTTGTATATTTTTATTGATGATGATGATGTTGATGATGATCTTTTTGTTTCAAGGGCCCTAATATCTAGGTCATCGACCCCTAATGGTACGAAATGTAATGACAATTTAAAAGTCCAAAATCATCCACTGAACAGAATTCAAAACGTGATGACGAAGAATGAACGAGTGAATATGAGTTTTAAACAATCAGGGGATCCGACCCGCAACGCCCCACATTCCCAGAAACTATCGTAAAACAATAGTATTACTGACCAAGGGACTGCTTCTAAAGCGCAATCCTGAATCGATGATGCTTGTCAAACGTGTCAAAGATCCACGTCATCGGCCCCTCATAACGGTACATATCGCTATAATGTATAACCATGGTATTTGTCATGTTGCGGTACTAATCAAAAGTAGCGTAGATTCACGGTATTCCACACATTATGGTACTACTCACAGGTAAAGTAAATCGCACATGTAACGCAGTCCTATGGCGTTTCTCACATTGTGGCGCCACTTACAGGCAACGCAAAACTATGCTGTTCCTCACATAGGTGTACGATAGGGACTCGTTCTAAACTGTAGTGTTCCACACATCGTGGCTACTAATCACAGGCAACGCAGACCCACAGTGTCGCTCATATAGTGGTATCAATCATAGGCTACGCCCAGACCCGTGGTGTTCCGCATGTAGTGGTACTTATCACGGGTACTGTAAATCCCATCCTGATTCACTCCCTTTTGCTATTAATAACAAACCTATTGTGTACCAAATATATTGGTACTACACGCAAGTAAAGGAGACCCATGGTGTTCCCCGCGTGATGGTGCAAATTACAAATAGTCACATGAATGTAATTCGATCATCCCTTGGTCACCCTATTTAGTCGCCTCTTATGGCAGGCAGGAAATACTTTGAGTGATATTTTTATTACATTGGCTGAAATCCCGTGCATTGCTGGGGATTTATTATCACATTTTTGTGGATTACACATTGAACTTCTTCAAGTGTAAAGGGAGAATCATTTATCGTGTCTGGTGCAGTGTTTGTGGAATTTTCTAACATATTTTTGAAAACTGTTATCTTTTGACTCTTAGGGGAAGAATTTCTCCAAATGTACTTCTGCTGTTTCTTGAATGGTTGTTGTGAATCCACCCGTGCAAGGTTGTGATAGTATCATTTAAATTTTCATTTCTTTGTATACAATGTTCCGAGGGTTACTGGTCATTTTTGCAGAGAAAAACTTCCCATGCCTCTTTTGGTTTTAATGTATTTTATTTTATAATCCGATTTAATCCTATTATAAGCCTTTCATATTGTCAACGAAGTATTTCACAAGAAAATCGCTTGAATCTCCTGTATGATGCTAAGACCCTCTTACTCATCCGATCTAGTTCAGAGTTCCACCAGTAATTTTTTTACAGGTTTCTGCGCTAATTTTGGAAGATGCGCTTCACAGATATTATAAATAGTTTGTGCATCATATTAAGTTGTTTGCTCGTAGTCACTTGTATCACCAGTTCTTCTACTCTTTCAAGTTTCCGGGCAGCCACCTGAAAATTAGTCCACTGAACATTCTTTTTTCTAAAAATAGGTGTAATGGAAACATTAGCACTAACTGTCTTTAGGACTGTTTCAATTTTTATAGTGATAAGTCTATGATCAGAAACACTAGGAGCTTCACTCACTTCCCATTCCACAACGTGTTTTAAAATTGTAGGTGAACAGACGCTGAAATCTATAAAACTTTTACTATCATTTCAAGTGAACGTTAGAATTCCCCATCATGAAGTATTATTAGATTACTGCAAGCCGAGAAAGTGATTTCCACGATTGTCGGTCACGGGACTTCCCATGCACTAAGTTTAGTATTAATATCTCCAAATATTAAGAGGGGATTGCTTTCCAAATCAATACAAAAAGTTCGTTGAGGTCATTTAAAGCTTCACTTAAATCATCCGTAGATTAACAGTACATATTGCATACATAGGAAGTCCTACCATTTAAGTCAAGACGCACTACAACTCTATCAGGAGAACAGTATTGCATCAACTGAAAACAGCCGGGCTAAGTGGCTCGGACGGTTAAGGCGCTGGCCTTCTGACCCCAACTTGGCAGGTTCGATCCTGGCTCAGTCCGGTGGTATTTGAAGGTGCTCAAATACGTCAGCCTCGTGTCGGTAGATTTACTGGCACGTAAAAGAACTCCTGCGGGACTAAATTTCGGCACCTCGGCGTCTCCGAAAACCGTAAAAGAGTAGTTAGTGGGACGTTAAATAAATAACAATCATTATTAATCAACTGTAAACATACGTTAATGTTGCTACGATAGCGGCACGCGGTCTATCGCCGTTTTGCATATTATTGTTTGATGGGAACTGTACAGTTCAGTCCAAATCCAACGACATTGTTCCGCCTGGTGTTCAGTTCTTGTACACAAGTTTTATAACATGTTTCAGTTTTAAATTATTAAAGTCTGATTTTTGTATTAGTTCCTGCGTTGGGACAACAGATTTATGTAAATTTTGCTGATATATGTTAGTTTCAGGCATAATTGATTCTCGATTTGATAATATTTAGATGCTTTTATAAATGGGACACTCAGTTGATGTGGCAGGATGATCATCCCATAAGTATTCATACCTTGTTCTAGAAGAGATTTTCAAATTTGTGTTCTTGCAATTAATGCACAGTTTAATTTTAGGTCAGTTTTTGTTTTTTTCCAAATCAGAATACTGAGAATAGATTAAAGGGATTTGACACTCTTTCACAAAATCATTGAAACCGTGGCACTTGCAAAACCGAATCACACGTGTATACTCCTTGACTGAACAACTACTATAACCGATATATAACCTCTCTGATCGCATTATGATGTTATAAACGCTCGGTGACACTTCAAACACGGAGTACTGCGAACTTCCATTACTTGACTTCCTTCCAAAATATTTCTTCAGGAACGCACCCGTATCTAGCAGGCTGTGATTCACGAGATGATTCTGTTCCAAGATGGCTTCCGTCAGCTCCTCCTCCGGAAAGACCACCTCGATCCAATGTATCATAACTCGAGGATTCCTTTTCTTCATAACTCGTGCATCAAGTTAGATTCCGTCCCCTGGAGATGGTTTATAAAGTTCTTACACTCGTCATTACTTCTTAATTTCAATATAATACTCTTGTTTGGAATTTTCGTGATATTTCTGACTCCTACATGCATTGAATCCAATTTTGTCTCAGATTGCAATATATTAATACTTTGGTGCGAATCATTAACTTTAGTAACATTCTTTGGAGACACCAGCACAACATTAGCTGTTCTCTGCGAAACTGTTTGAGTGGACGGTGTACTGACCTGAAGAAGATCCAAGTAGGTGTGTTGTTTGTTTTCAGCTGTAGTTAGTTCTTCCAATAACTTGAGAGTTTCTTCTTTAAATGAATCGACAGCGTTCTTGATATCATCTGCTGAATTAAGTACTTTGCTGTTCCATTGTTTGCTGGTCCTTTCGTTACGAAATGTATGTGATTTTCAGAACTACGATATTATAATTCATGCACATGAATACACTCCGCCGTCTTGACAATTTACTTACATTCATACCGCTCATAGTTTCATAACATGACTTACTTCGGATTAGCTATACAGTAAAGATATTAACGTAATTTTAATTCCAGAAGGGAAATATAAATGTAAATATATCAATGCTTTCAATTTGGACTGGTGAATACACCTGTATTGTAAAATGTTTTTTTTATTTTTTTTATTTTTGCTAGTTGCTTTACGTCGCACTGACACAGATAGGTCTTATGGCGACGATGGGACAGGGAAGGGCTAGGAGTTGGAAGGAAGCAGCCGTGGCCTTAAGGTAAAGCCCCAGCATTTGCCTGGTGTGAAAATGGGAAACCACGGAAAACCATTGGCAGGGCTGCCGACAGTGGGGTTCGAACCTAATATCTCCCGAATACTGGATACTGGCCGCACTTAAGCGACTGCAGCTACCGATCTCGGTATATTGTAAAATTCGTGGGGTCTTGAATGATACACGTACATAAAATTAATGGTCAGTTTCAGCTCCCACAAGAAATAGATAGCTGTCAACGAAGCGGGCAGGAATCCAGCGTATGTTCAACTGAAGTGGGCAGTTTCACGTTCGTGGACAGTTGCATATGTTCAGGCGCCAGTTTCTAAATACGAACAAATACAGTGAAATCACTTCCGAACAAATACAGAAAGACCCCAAAAGTTCTGTAAACTGCTTTGAAGAGAAAAATGTAGTGACATGCTAAATATTCTTTAATGTGAAGAAATTAACGTAATATAAGAAATATTTTTCGGAATGTGTTAATATATAACTTAATTTTAAAGGGAGTTATCTCATAATATTTACGGTTAAGAAATGGGGGCCCTGTATTTATTACTGCAGTTCATTCATGCCAACGGCCGTAGCCGTGTTGAAACACCGGATCCCGTGAGACCTCCTAAGTTAAGAAACACTGGGTGTGGTCAAGATTTGGATGGGTTGCCACGCGCTGTTGGTGGCGGATAAGGGAATGGAGGAACGGAAAAGAACTGGCCACCCTACCGTACGTAAACTACGGTTCAGCTACACCTCTGCGGATGTTCGGACCTGCCCTCGGGCTGAATACACCCTTACCCTTAGTTTGTTCATAATATGTCCGTAAATAGTTGAGTGTCTGAAAAATATAATACAGTATATTCAACATTTAATACCATGGAAACTGTTGAACAAAGGAGGTTTATATTGCACCGAATTCAGTATCTCCAACCACTTTATATTCTTAAGATAGTTTTTCATTGCTGTCCGATGTCACATGGAATTTCCGGCATGCATACGTTCATAGTAAAATAGGTGTTAAATCTTTGACAAAGCAAATAACTGAGCTTGTACTAATCCTAGAACTAATAGATTGTATTACGTGAATTCCCCAAAATGTAATTTTCTGCTCAAGAATGGAGGTGCAGCCGAAAGTAGGGAAAAGGCTAAAGGAAGAAAAAGATACAGCGATTTCTTAGATAATTTCTTCTTCGTGCCGGTAGCTATTGAATCCAGTGGTACCTGGAGCAATGATGGCCTCAATTTTATCAAAGAATTTGACCAACGGATTGCATGGATTTTCGGGTGATACACGATCAACTTCCTTCCTTAGTCGGCGTATGTTTACAGCGTGTGAATGTCACATCTATTCTTGGGACACTACCGCCTGGTAAAGAGCTGGATTAAGTTTTTCTCCTTTGAGACATGACATTGTATTTTACAGAAATTGAATTTTTGCTTGTGAATTACGAAAATAATTAGATATTTTAAATTATTCATCCTTACACTAATTCTCCAACATCCATTTTTTTCAAAGGTGAGAAGAACCACTTGTAAACAAACTGATTCTTAAGGAAATTCCCAGTCATGGTTCAGCCTGCCGAAGAAGAAATCGAGTCAATTCTACGAATGTTTAGCGTGGCAGACTATGTGGTGCTGGCACTCCTGTTGATGGTATGTGTTGGGATCGGCACTTTCTATGGGTTCTTCAGTGGGAAAGTCACAACTGAGGATTACCTTATTGGTGGAAGGAAGATGAAATTGTTGCCGACATCTTTGTCTCTCATAGCCACGTGAGTATTGCCTTGAAATACACCCGCGTTTGTGATAGTTTAAGAATCCTTATCCTTATCCTTATGTTCGAAACCCACTGTCGGCAGCCCTGGAGATGGTTTTCCGTGGTATCCCATTCCATTTTCTCACCAGGAAAATGCTGGGGCTGTACCTTAATTAACGCCATGGCCACTTCCTTCCCACTCCTACACCTTTCCCATCGTATCCATAAGACCTATCTGTGCCGGTGCGACGTGAAGCAACTTGTAAACAGAAATAAAAACTTCTAGGTCACCGGCCCCTCATAATTGCACTAATAATAGGTAACGTAGGCTCATGCTGTTCCCCGCATGGTTGTACAAATCACAGGTGATGTAAACCCATGGTATGTCACACACAATGACACCAGTCACAGGTAACACAAACCCATGGTGTTCAACACACAAGGGTACTACTCACAAGCAACGCACTCTCATGGTGTTCCTCACTTATTGAGACTAATCACGGGCGCCGGTATTCCCGTGGTGTTCCTCATACAGTGGAACTAATCACAGGCCACTTATACTGATGGTGTTGCTCATATAGTGGTACTCCTCATAGATAACGCAGTTCCTCCCGCACGGACGCCGGTTCGTGATGCCACGCGCCCGCTCCCCCACCTCGGTGGAATTCACACGGTGGTACTAATCAGCCTACAGGCAACGCCCAGACTCATGATGTTCCTCATACAATGATTCTAATCGCAAGTAACGACGACCCATAGTGTTTCTTACTTAATGGTACTAATCATAAGTAATCTCATGGTTCCAGGTCCTTCATTGCTTGGTTGCCCTCTCAGTCGCCTATTACGACAGGCAGGAAATACTGTGGGTGTATTCTTAGTCTGCATCCCCTCTCCACAAGGGGTATCAGTAAATTTACTGGCACGTAAAAGAACTCTTGCGGAAGTAAATTCCGGCACCTCGACGTCTCCAAAAACCGTAATAGTAGTTAGCGGGACGTAAAGCAAATAACATTATTATTAAAAGTGCCGCAAGGTATTTGTAAGAGAAGGCTTATTATTGGACAGGAAGTGCTGATAGGTAAAATGATTACTAACTGAACCATTTAATTAGAGCCTCCGTAAGAATCAATATAATAATAATAATAATAATAATAATAATAATAATAATAATAATAATAATAATAATAATAATAATAATGTAATTTACATTCCACTAACTACTTTCTGACGGTTTTCGGAGAAACCGAGGTGCCGTAATTTAGTCTCACAGGAGTACTTTTACGTGCCAGTAAATATACAGGCACGAGGCTGGCGTATTTGAGCACCTTCAAATAGCACCGGAGTGAACCAACATTGAACCTGCCAAGTTAGGGTCAGAAGGGCAGCACTTACTCAGGGCTTCACTAGTCATCTTACCTGCACGGTTGATCGGTGTAGCTTACCTGGAGTTCCTCATAGGAAGCGTACTTTACTGGACATTTCAGAGGACGCGTCGCTTCAACTACGCAGAACCATGTGGTTTTTACACGATGGTGCACCATCTCATGTAAGCCACTTACTGCGTGATGATTCGGATCAGACACTTGGTCAATGGTGGATAGAACGACGTGGACCCATAAATTGGCCCGCCAGATCTCCTTACCTTAATCCAATGGATATTTATGTCTAGGGAGTCATGGAAAACAAAGTATATCGAACTGAGTTAACCACTGCGGATGACCTCCGAGAGCGTATTTTTCAAGCAACAGAGGATATTCGGAATAACCCTGTTGTCTTCGCTCGAATGCTTCGCAAATGGATTCGGAGAAGTGAGGCCTGCATAGAAGCCCAGGGTGGTCAGTTTGAACAATTGCTACGGGTTTCACTTTGGTATGTCAGATGTTACGCCATTTCTGAAGCGTGTCGGTGTGAGGTAAAGCAATACATACGTACATTACATAAACTATAATTACTATCATTATAGACTGTTATGCCTTTCAGCGTTCAGTCCACCGAGCTCGATAGCTGCAGTCGCTTAATTGTGGCCAGTATCCAGTATTCGGGAGATAGTAGGTTCGAACCCCACTGTCGGCAGCCCTGAAAATGGTTTTCCGTGGTTTCCCATTTTCACACCAGGCAAATGCTGGGGCTGTACCTTAATTAAGGCCACGGCCGTTTCCTTCCCACTCCTAGCCCTTTCCTGTCCCATTGTCGCCATAAGATCTATCTGTGTCGTCGCGACGTAAAGCAAATATAAAAAAAAAAAAAAAAAAAAAAAAGCGTTCAGTCCGAAAGCATCTGTGAATTTACTAAACGTTGCCACAATCCTCTATTTGCAACTACTGCTGCGACCTCATTTAGTTCTATACCTATCATCTTTAAATCATTAGAAACTGAGTCTAACCATCGTCGTTTTGGTCTTACTCTACTTCCCTTAGCGTCCATAACTTACACTCCTCCATTCGCCTCACATGACCCCACCACCGAAGAGTTAATTCCTAAATTAATCTCCTCATTCCGAGTACCCTCCTTTAATTGTTTCCACCTTTTGTACCAGCAATCATTCTCGCTACTTTTATGTCTGTTACTTCTAACTTATGAATAATATATCCCGAGTCCACCCAGCTTTCGCTCCCGTAAAGCAAAGTTCGTCTAAAAACAGACCGATGTAAAGATAGTTTCGTCTGGGAGCTGAATTTCTTCTTACAGAATACTGTTGATCGCAACTGCGAGCTCACTGCATTAGCTTTACTACACCTTGATTCAATCTCACTTACTAAATTACCATCCTGGGAGAACACACAACCTAAATACTTGAAATTATCGACCTGTTCTGGTTTTGTATCTCCAATCTGACATTGAATTCCGTTGAATTTCTTACCCACCGACATCAATTTAGTCTTAGAAAGGCTAATTTTCATAACATAATAATTGCACCTATTTTCAAGTTCCAAGATATTAGACTGCAGGCTTTCGGCACAATCTGCCATTAAGACCAGGTCGTCAGCATAGGGCAGGCTGCTTACTAAATTTCCACCTAACTGAATAACTCCCTGCTATTTTATACCTTTCAGCAGATGATCCATGTAAACTACGAACAGCAAAGGTGAAAGATTACAGCCTTGCGTAACCCCTGTAAGTACCCCGAACCAAGAACTCATTCTGCCATCAATTCTCACTGAAGCCCAATTGTCAACATAAATGCCTTTGATTGATTTTAACAATCTACCTTTAATTCCATAGTCCCCCTGTATGGCGAACATTTTTTCCCTCGGTACCCTGTCATATGCATTCTCTAAATCTACGAAACATAAACACAACTTTTTATTCCTCTCGTAGCATTTTTCAATTACCTGGCGCATACTGAAAATCTGATCCTTACAGCCGCACTGTGCTCTAAAACCACATCCAACTTCCTTTCAACGATTGATCGCACCCTCCCTTCCAAGATGCCAGTGAATACTTTGCCTGGTACACTAATCAATGAGATACCTCGACAGTTGTTGCTATCCTTACTGTTCCCTTGCTTATAGATAGGTGCAATTACTGCTTTTGTCCAATCTGAAGGTACCTTGCCAACACACCATGCTGATCTTACTACTCTATGAAGCCATTTCATCCCTGCCTTCCCACTATATTTCACCATTTCAGGTCTAATTTCATCTATTCCTGCTGCTTTATGACAGTGCAGTTTATTTACCATCCTTTCCACTTCCTCAAGCGTAATTTTACCAACATAATTTTCCTCTTCCCCATGAGCTTGGCTGTTTGCAACACCACCAGGAAGATTTCTTTTTACGTTGAGATGATGTTCAAAATATTCCCTCCATCTCTCCAGTGATTCCCTGGGATGTATTATGAGTTCACCTGAATTACTCAAAACAATGTTCATTTCCTTTTCCCCTCCCTTCTTTATTATTGTCCATAAAGGTTTCCTTGCTGCTTGTCCTAGCCTTTCCAGGTTAATACCAAAATCTTCCCACGACTTCTTTTTGGGTTCAACAAATATTTGCTTCGCTCTGTTTCTTTCATCTACGTACACATCCCTGTCTGCCTCTGCCCTTGTTTGAAGCCTTTTCTGATAAGCCTTCTTTTTTACGTTTACAAGCTGCTCTCACTTCATCATTCCACCAAGATGTTCGCCTTTTCCCATCTTTACACACAGTTGTTCCTGGGCATTCCCTAGCTGTTTCTACTACAGCATCCCTGTATGCCACCCATTCACTTTCTATATTCTGAACCTGCTCACTGTCTACTGTTCAAAACTTCTCACTAATCATATCCATGTACTTCTGTCTAATTTCCTTGTCCTGGAGATTTTCTCCCCTTATTCGTTTGCAGACAGATTTAACTTTCTCTACCCTAGGCTTAGAGATACTTAGTTCACTACAGAACAGATAGTGGCCTGTATCATCAAAAATCACCGGAAAACTCGTACACTCCTAACAGATTTCCGGGATTCGAAGTCGAAGCGCCCGATGTGTAGCGGTGGATAGCCTTATGCTTGAAGAATGTATTCGTAACTGCTGAACCCATACTAGCACATAAGTCCAGCAAATGCTTCCATTCCCATTCCCAATAGCTTCCGTATCTTCCCCACATTTACCAATCACCTTTCGTATCCTTCAGTTCTATTTCCAACTCTCGCATTAAAATCGCCCATTAGCACTATTCTATCCTTGCTATTGACCCTGACCACGTTGTCACTCAATGCTTGATAAAACTTGTCATCTTCATCCTCATCTGCACCCTCACATGGCGAATACACTGAGACAATTCTCGTCCTAATTCCTCCAGTTTTGCCAAATCTACCCACACCATTCGCTCATTTACGTGCCTAACAAAAACTATGTTGCGTGCAATGGTATTCCTGATAAACAGCCCTACCCGAGACTCTGCCCTCCCTGTCTAACACCCGTCGAGTACACTTTATAATCTCCTATCTCTTCCTCGTTATCTCCCGTTACCCGAATATCACTTACTCCTAGCACATCCAGATGCATCCTCTTTGCTGACTCGGCCACTTCTACTTTCCTTCTTCCATAAGCCCCATTAATATTGACAGCTCCCCATCGAATCCCATTTCATTCGCCAAGTTGTTTCCAAGGAGTCTTTCGCCTGTCAAATGTGAGTGGAACTCCGTTACTCCCATAGGTCCGAGCTGTCAACAATCTGCGAAGATTGCCTACTCCAGTAAATTGTGAATAAAATCCAGAAACATATAAATATATTATTCCTTTCCCATGGATGTATTTAATATTAGTATTGTTTAAAATATCTGTGCATACGCTTTGCCTACTTAAATAAATTATGTGAAAGTAGAAAGATGAATATAAATTATTCCTGAGATGTCAAATTTCAAATTTATACTATTGTTGGACGTTTCTCACTAAATCATGTCTATTTTCATTCTCATTTATTGCTATATTTCGTCTTCCTTTAAAGTAATATTTACATCGACGTGGGTTGCAAGCCATATCTAGTAATTTCCCTGCCGGGTTGAGTGGTTCAGACGGTTGAGGCGCTGGCCTTCTGACCCCAACTTGACAGGTTCGATCCTGGCTCAGTACGATGGTATTTGAAGGTGCTCAAATACATCAGCCTCGTATCGGTAGATTTACTGGCACCTAATAGAAATCCTGGATGACAAAATTCGGGCACCTCGGCGTCTCCGTAAACCATAAAAGTAGTTTTTGGGACGTAAAGCAAAATAACATTATTATTCTTACGGAGTTTTCGAGGTTCACACAGGAATAGGAAGGCTTGGGTTGAATGGCTGGAGGAAGGATTAACCAGAGCAGTATTTAACATAACAAATTTGGAAATTTAATTTTTTCCCGTTCGTAAAATTGGGATATAGGAAATCTAATAGAATAACAGAACAATTAAACAGAATAATAATGAGCTCCTCAGCTCTAACGATATCTTGGACTTAGAAGTCTTGAAATAAGGTACAAAACAAAACAAAACAAGTCGTTAAATTACATGTAAATGAGCATGATTGCTCCTGAACAGCAATACTTTAAAAGTCAATGTTCCCTCCGAGCAGGTACACTTCACAGGAGTCTGAGCTCCAAAATACAGGAGTCCAGCCTCGACGAGGCAATCAGTTTCTCATGCCACACTTAAAATTAGACTAGGCAACCCATCGTGTGACCCCACTTAAAAGTTTTCATCATTGCTTAACAATAATAGTGGTCACTGTTCCCAAAGAGAACTAAAACGAAGAACAGTTACCATGTGAATAATACAGGATAAACAGTGGCATAATTGCTCATACTACATGGCCTTAAGTGTAAAAAGAAAATATTGCACATAACTAGCCATTAACAAAAAGCAAGGAGGCAAAACAGCAGCACTCGTTATAGAAAGTACCAGAAATCTTTTTTTTTTTGCTAGTTGTTTTATGTCGCACTGACACAGATAGGTCTTATGGCGACGATGGGATAGGAAAGGCCTAGGAAGTGGAAGGAAGCGGCCGTGGCCTTAATTAAGGTACAGCCCCGGCATTTGCATGGTGTGAAAATGGGAAACCACGGAAAACCATCTTCAGGGCTGCCGACAGTGGGGCTCGAACCCACTATCTCCCGATTACTGGATACTGCCCGCACTTAAGCGACTGCAGCTATCGAGCTCGGTTACTAGAAATCTAACTGGGCTTATTTTTTTTTTGCTAGGGGCTTTACGTCGCACCGACACAGATAGGTCTTATGGCGACGATGGGATAGGAAAGGCCTAGGAGTTGGAAGGAAGCGGCCGTGGCCTTAATTAAGGTACAGCCCCAGAATTTGCCTGGTGTGAAAATGGGAAACCACGGAAAACCATTTTCAGGGCTGCCGATAGTGGGATTCGAACCTACTATCTCCCGGATGCAAGCTCACAACTGGGCTTAAAGTGCAATGATACATACACTAATCCTATACTAAAAAGGATGACAAATGGGAGAAAATTCAAAGCGAAGGCAAGATTTGGAAATTTTAGAGTTTGCAAAATTTAGTCACCCAATTGCAAGGTTGAATGGGGGAGGGCAGGGTGTCACCGCTCTTCGTTCCCTTACATTACATATTTCACAATCGGGAACAGAACTGGAGTCCTCAGACTTCGTCGAAAATTCTACATTTAATCCAGCAGCTTACACAATTACATTAAAAAGGGGCTGAAATCTTCCCCTCCATCTACCCGCAGACGCTATCACATGTTTAGGTAAATTCTGCAATTAACCTGTATCGCTGGATGTTCTTCAAGCACGGCGCGCCCCTGCCTTCCTAGGTCTCAGTCAAGTCGCAGTCCCACGCACTGGAGCAATTCAGACCGGACGGCCCTGAAGTGCCCAGCTTTTATTGTTTCGTAGGGGAAGCTTCCAGATTAAATTGGAACTACCCTTTGCTGAAGTCGCATACACAGCCCCGTGTATGATTGGCTACACAAGAAATTAGCAAGCATCTGATAGCTAGACTACAATAGAGGAGGAACCAGCTGAAGTGTTTACAACTTACGCATATAAAAGAATCTTTAGGGAAAAGGTTTACCAACTCCCAAAATAAATGTTGCTGTATCCAGTTGGTTTTTTTTTTTTAGTCTAGCAGGGAACATTATTAAATAGATGGCAGAGCCATCTCCCCATATAAGCAGTAAGTTTTTGGGAGCTTAATAGTTCACCTCCGTTGGCATAGATGGCCGTAGAGAAGCCGCGCAATGTAAACAGCCAGGGAAGGTGTACCCCTGGTACAATTATTATTATTATTATTATTATTATTATTATTATTATTATTATTATTATTATTATTATTATTAATTTCTTTTATTTTCTCCACCAGCTTTATATCAGGAGTAACACTGATGGGAACCCCTGCAGACACGTATCTGAATGGTAGTCAGTTTGTGTACTCTTCCTTCGGCGACATACTTGTGGGTTTTGTGATGCCATGGGCTTTCCTGCCTGTTTTGCACCAACTGAGACTTACTACTGTGTACCAGGTACTGAAAAAAGCATATACTTGAAAATTTCACAAATGACAATTCGCCGCTGTTCGGGAAAAATATCATATTATCTCCTAATGCTGTTCCTATCCATTATTTCCGTTAAGACTAGTCACATCTTGCAGCCGCATACGGATATTTAGTCCATCAGAACAATATTCGTTCCGTTCACTTTCCTATGCTAACGTGCAAAGGAAAATGAACCGAATGTGTGTTTGCATGACTTCTTTGAGCACTCCTACAGTATAATGTACTTAAGGTTCATTTTTCTGTACACTTTGGCATACTAAAATGAACACAACGAAAATTGTTTTGAATGACTGCATATCTATATAGGGGCTGCCTGACCGAGGCGGTAAAGGCGTACTCGGTTCGCCCGGAGGGACGTGGGTTCGAATTCCCGTCAGGAACTCGTTAAATTTAAGAAACGAGATTTCCACTTCTGGAGGTGCATATGACCCTGAGGTTCACTCAGCCTACACCAAAAATGAGTAGCCTACCAGGTTAATTCCTGGGGGAAAACGCGGCCTGGCGCAGAGCTAACCACTCTACCCCATCAAGTGCCGAGGTTACGGGTAGAGGAAGCCTTTACCTTCAACCCCTCCAAGGGTCTTCATGGCATGTACGGAGATCACTCTGCTTTTCTGCTTTTGCTTGCTTTGCATATCTATATGCGGCTGGGAGGCGTGACCAGTCTTAATGAAAATAATGGATATGAAGAGCATTGTGAGATAAAACCTTTTGCCCGAACAGCGAAGAATTATTTTTGATATAAAGTGATATCTATTATTGATATTATTTTATCTACAATACAGTCATTCGACCAGTACTTCTGTATGGTTCCGAGACATGAGTATAACCAAGAAAGAGTAGCAGCAGTGCAAGTATTTGAGAAAAAAGTTTATAGAAAAATATTTGGCCCATGGTTCGATCCTATCTCTCAAAGCTGGCATAAACGGTCTAATGATGCGTTTTACACCCTATCTCAACAATACACTATAATGGGTGTGATAGAATCCAACAGACTGCGCTGGGCTGGGCATGCACTGAGGATGCAGGGAAATAGAGCACCAGTAGATCTATACAACGGATCTATTCATGGGAAAAGACCTTCTGGAAGACCCCGAAGCGCCTGGAAGAGGGAGATCAACAAGATATGCCGGACCCTCCAAACTGATAACTGGGAAAAGCAGGCTAAGGATCGAAAAGAATGCAAGAGGATTGTGAGATCAGCACGGGAAATTCACATCCCTCAGAAGCCTACAGAGGGAGTGAGTGAGTGAGTGAGTGAGTGTATTATATCGTCCCTGTTTTGCCAAAACGGCGAATGTGACAATGGTCTTCCTATCCATTATTTCCCCTAAGACTGGTCACACCGCCAAGCCACATATTGATATGCAGTCCATCAGAACAATTTTCGTTGAGTTCATTTTCCTATGCGCGTGTATAATGGAAAATGAACCTTAAATACTCACACTCTAGGAGTGGGTAAATATCATGCAAACATACATTCCTTCAGTATGGTACAGTGAAGTTCATTTTCCTTTACACCGGCGCATAGTAAAATGAACTCAACGAAAATTGTTCTAATGGACCGCATACCAATATATGGCTGCAAGGCGTGAGCAGTCTTAAAAGGAAAATAATGGATAGGAAGAGCATTGTCACATTCGCCGTTTTGGAAAAACAGGGACGATATTTATTAAAATTATTATATGCTAGTTAAAAGGGAAGAGCCTCCGTGGCTCAGACGGCAGCGCGTCGGCCTCTCACCGCTGGATACCGTGGTTCACATCCCGGTCACTCCATGTGAGATTTGTGCTGGACAAAGCGGAGGCGGGACAGGTTTTTCTCCGGGTACTCCGGTTTTCCCTGTCATCTTTCATTCCAGCAACACTCTCCATTCTCACTTCGTAGCATCCATCATTCATTAATATATCACTTTGGGAGTGGCGACCCCATAGTAATAATAGCCTATATATGATTCATTCATTACATCCCTGACCCGGTCACTGACTGGAAAACAGGTTGTAGGTTTTCATTTTCAGTTAAAAGGGAGTGCACGTCAAGGGAACATGACATCTAACAGCATGAGTTGGAAGGAATAAGGTTTAAAATAACCAAAGCTAGCATAGAGTATGTACACTGTCATTTATATATGAGTGGTTAGAGTGGTTATTTCCTGTACATGCACGCAGTTTCAGTTAGTATATCATTATATAAGCTACCCACACCAGCTTCCCACGGGAGCAGTTATACATTTACGGCCATAGGTTACTATTAACCGATGGCATATAAGATTTCCTTGTAAATCGACATTTGTCGTTTTTCCTCCAGTAATGAACAAGAAACATTTTTTTTATGTAACACGCGAAAGGGACACGTGAAGCTGACGGCGAGAAAAACATTCTCCACTGATATGCTAAAGCAGACTCTTGTCAGGAATTGGATTCATATGAAATCGAAAATCAAATCTGAAGGAATCATAGGGTGTGTCGGTATTAACACCGTTTCTCCTGTGACAGAGCCAGTTAAATTAGTAGGTTCAATCAAACAGTTTTTCAAAATGTTCACCACCAATGGCGTAATAATATAATAGCACCACTACTATCAAAATCAGCTTATCTGGTGGCAAGCCAGAAGGATGAAAAGTCATTCTTTATCTGTCCAGTTCTACTCAAGAATCCCTTTGTTGGTCGGTCTCATTGTTCCATGATAAACGCACTTTTTCGAAAGCAATGGATTACAAACTATATTCGCTTTCCGTCTGGGTTATCAATGATTTTGTAGTCCGGCTCCATGGCTAAATGGTTATCGTGCTGGCCTTTGGTCACAGGGGAATCGGATTAGAATGCTGGCAGGGTCGAGATTTTCAACCATAATTCGTTAATTTCGCTGGTGCGGTGGCTGGGTGTATGTGTCGTCTTCATCACCATTTCATCCTCATCACGACGAGCAGCTTTCCTACGGGTGTCAAATTTAAAGACCTGCATCTGGCGAGCCAAATATGTCCTCGGACACTCCCGGCACTTAAAGCCATACGCCATTTCATTTCATTTAATAGGTTTTGTGTAGATAACGCAAAATCACTGGAAATATATTAATTATTGTATTGTAACATGTTCAACGAATGCTAGCCGAAGTCGTCGATAACACGCGCACGCTGGCTTGCAATCTGCTCAGTCGCTCTGAAGCTGGTCATTTACATTCCCAGATTTCATAATGGAGATACGCGAAAACATTGAAATGACGATATCTCCAAAAATGTGGAATAAAATAACATTTTTAAACTACAGTTTATTCTATAATATTAGCTACTTAAGAGTTATAAATAATTTAGTTTGATTAGGATTAACTAATTAATTTAAAACATGGTTTTAAATTTGACCTTTCTTACTGAAAACTGTAACAAATATACTTATAGTGTTAAAGATAGATAAATGTTATCGAGGATATTTTGGTGTAACTTATCACGCTGAACAACTCTTACACACATAGTATTAGATCGTCAACGGTTTAGCCAGCTCAAGCTAAAAAACATAGCACTCGGAAATCCGTTTATTTTCTTCCTGTTGCATTTAAATCATCACTGTATCATAAAAACACTAATAACGGAGTATGAGTTAAATACAGATGCCCGTTTTCTCGGAAAATTTTGTTGAACTTTTTATGCTGAAAAATTCTTACCCGTATAGTATAGATGTACCTTTAACGGTTTAGGCCTCATACGATAATAAAAGCGCACGAGTGGTCGTTTTCCCGTCGATCTGAGTCACTGAATCGTTACTGCTCGCCTTCCTTCAAGGGGAGTCGGTAAGTTGATAATGTTGATAATGTTAATTTGACAGAAAAGATACCCCGTTATCTCAGGAAGTATTAAGTGTACAGCAGCTTTGATATTTTTACTACTTATATTTACACCCTTTTCATAAATACTGAACCAGGATGGAATGGTTGGTGCAAACGATTGCAAAGTTATGAATTTGTTTAATAAGTACCAAATTTTTTACAAAAAATGTCATAAAAATATATGTAAATCTGAAACTATACATGCGAAGTGCTTTTATCTGGTTCAGTAGCTGCAAATAATGAACTGCCTATCCAGTGTAGTTTCTGAGATAATGGGTCAAACATGTGAAAAAAGTCATTTTTCAGAATATGATTTCAAAGTTAAACAGAATGTTCACTCGCACATTTACTCACAATAGTGCCTAAAATGCAAGTCTATTTAATTGAAACTATTGACATGTTTGTTGTGGCAGTGCCGGAAACCTCTGCGCATAACATTCAGGAATAGGAGAGTGAAAACCACAGCCTTCTAGATTAAAGGGTACCAGATATTTACATTTTCATTATATTTTCAAAAAGAAACATGTCTAAGTTGCCCAATTTGACATTTGACATTTGATATTTTAAAATATTTCTTTAAAATAGTTCCGTTTGCGGTATAAAAATAAATTATACACCATTCTATTCAGCAGAGTCCAAATAAATGAATGAGGCAACATTTGGAAAAAAAGTAATTTTTAAAATTTTTTGGTTTCAGACTCCCCTTAAGCATAGTTGAATGATTCTAACAAAAACATTTGCCGATAAATCCTTAATAGAATCGTGAAAACCGCATCAAAATCCATCCATTGATTCATGAGATTATCCCTCACAGACAGACAAATATACAAACAGACAGATAGGCAGGCAGAGAGACAGACAGGATTGAGAACTTTACATTATGCTAAACAGAAATACGACTAGCATGTAGACGTGTCCTTGAACACATGGAATTCATTCCAGTTTGATAACCAGGAGTTCCTCGCTTCTGGTTTCTCGACAGACAAACAGCCAGAGCTTCAGCGCTCCTTGTGAACAATACGCGAAGCTTGTCAGTGTGGGAGTAGCAACACGTATGCCAAACTATCGGATCATTCAGCGACGGGTTTCCATTCCCCTCTCTATGCCTCCTTCCCCATGCTGGTGGTAGAGTTAAGCTCCCATATTTCCTTGATTCCTTAGCCGAACCCGAGCAAGCTGAATATGACGTAGAACGAGGGCGTGAGTTTTCTTGAATACTCCCTAAAGAGATTGAACTCATGGTCATGTACGCAGAATATTCAGAGCGAAGGCGCATCAACAGCCCTCCATCAGCTGTCATAGATGGTCTAGGTGCCTCTGAAGAGGATTACAAGGGAAACGAATGGCGTCACTAACTTCGCTCATACATCATTCACATTCAAGGACAAGGATAAAACCAAGGGTAAAACCAAGAACAAATTGTCCCACTTTTACATCCTGGGGTATACGAAACTCCCTGCACTTGCGGTAAGGTATACATTGGCCAAACCTGACGGTCCATTGGTACTCCTATTAGGGAACATGAATGTAATATTCGCCTCAACCAACCAGACAAATCGGCAACAGCTGAGCAGGCTCTATTGTCGGGTAATGATGTCATGTTCCAAGATGTTCGAGCTCTTACCCTCACTAGATACTACATCTCCAGGATTATAAGGTAAGCTGTGGAAATACGTAGAAATCCTAACAATTTCAACAGGGACACTGGCTATGAATTAAGTAATACCTGGTTGCCAGCTATTAAGGATTTACGTAGGTATTTCCTTTCACTATTGTTATTTTATTTCGGTGTTTTCCAGATTCGTACGTTTCTCATCGCCATATGTTTCATTCCAGGCTTGTGTCAATGTCATATCTTCATATGTGCGTACACCTGTGACCCCCTCAGACTGATTCTGATTGTTCCGTCAGCTTCCGCTTCTAACCCTAGCGCTGTACCGCGTCCGGGGAGCCATCTGGTGACGAATAGACGTATCATTTCCACTTCTGATATACCGTCTAAATTCACACCTCATTGTTTGGGACACCTTTCCCGTGGCCATTCGAGATTTTCTTCTGATGACGCAGAGCAAAGTTCTCTGCGAAACATTTCGCCTTATTTTCTTGATACGCCATAAGCCCAAAAGCCTATATCGTGTCTATAAGTACGGGCCGTAAAAGCATCAATGGCAAAGAAAGGATGAAACTAAGAGAGATCAGTGAAAATAACAGGCTTGAACTAACCAATACCAGATGATAGGTACACTCACTTTAAACATAACGTCTCACCAGTAAAGGCAGGTGCATATCCATGAAATGCAACAAAAATTCGCAGACTGCCTGCAGTTTAAACCCGGTCGGGAATGGAACTGATGATGCCCCCATCTAGTGGTGAGGATAGGAACTGTGCCACCTGCCGAAGCCTGTCGTAATCCTCTGAGTTATGATTAATGACTAACAGACGAAATGGAATGATACCGGACAGTGTTGCTGAACTAAATATAATATGGAAAATTGTAATAACCGGAGAAAAACCTATCCCACTTCTGCGTTGTCCAGCACAAATCTCAAATGGAACTGTCGGGATTTTAACCATGGAACCCAGCGGTAAGAGACCGGCACACTGCCGCCTGAGCCATAGAGGCTCATAAGTAGATATTTATAAAAATACATTTATAATACTTTGGTAAAGTTCAAATCTCGAACTCATGATTAAGTATACAAAAGTTCAAAATAGGCTCGGTTCTTTTTTGTCTGTCTGAGTGCCCGTCTTCCGGTCCGTTCGTCGTACTGTCCATCGGATTATCTTTGCATGAATATCGCGGAAAAACTGCTCAACGGATTTTCTTGAAAGTTTAAGCTCCGGGATATCGGCAGAGTGCACTATAGACGTAATTTTGAAAGATGCCTTCTCACGGTTTTAGAGGGAGATCCGTTTACTGCCTGCCTCCCTGGGGAGAAAGGCGTAGAGCGTATGGTTGGCATGGAAACGTGGGCGGACCCACTGCGGTTGCCATGGAGATAAGCCTGCCTACCGGCTCGTGTTGCTTGGAGCTGCCAATCCTCTCAATTCTGAGTTACGTACTACAGAACACAGCGGTCTGAACGAACGAAGAAGTGAGTCGTAAGTGAAGGGAAGGAGAGAGGAATTTCGGAATTCGGCAGCACCTTGCAATGGCACATGCAATGTTCCTACCCCCGGCCATACCTTTCAAAACGCTTTTTTTTATATTACGTGTATAGGCTATAAGGGGCTGCCTGACCGAGGCGGTAAAAGGGTGCTCGGTTCAACCGGGAGTACGTGGGTTCGAATTCTCGTCAGGGAGTCGTACAATTTAAGAAACGGGCTTTTACCTTCCACCCCTCCAAGGCTCTTCATGGCCTGTACGAAGATTGTATAGGTTATACATAATTTGGTTAGTATTCAGAGGTATTGCAATATGAAGGGCAGCGAAAGACGAAATAACAAATTTCACCGCAAAAAATAATAGCCAGATCGGAAAATTGAGGCGGTCGACGTAAAAATGTCACATATGTGAAAAATTTTGGAGAAAAAATAAAATGAAGTATTTGTCTTCGTTTTCTTTTTTTGTGTTTATTTCTTTTCCATAATATAGTGTTTGTTATTATTTAGAATATTTAATTCAGATATGAATAATTCACGTAAAATATAGCTGACTCTGTAGATCAGTGTTAGAGTGTTGGCCTGCGGCTCCCAAGATAGTGGGTTCAAACCCGGCAGAGGTATTCGGATTTTTGAAGGGCAGAAAAAGTCCATTCGACACCCCAAGTCGTACGATGTCGTCATCTAAAAGATCTCCGGTGACACATTTGGTGCTTGCCAGACAAGATAAATTAAAACTCAGCCATAGACGTCATAGACTCGGTCTGTCATCTAGTAAGCCTAGAGTAAAATAGAACGTCGAAATTGACGAACAGACAGCCAGATGGCGTCAAATTGAAATGTCTGCACACGGTAACTGAGGCCATACGATTATTATTATTATTATTATTATTATTATTATTATTATTATTATTATTATTATTATTATTATTATTATTACGTCAAGTATGACCGAAATGGCTCCCGAATAAAATAGATAAGAACTTTTAAATCAATATTATGAGCCCTTTAAAGCTGAGAGCTTTTGCGGTGGTAAAATTCAATGAACAAAACTAAAATACTGTGTTATAAATTAAATGTAGTCCAATATTGATACCAAATAATGAGTTTATGGAAAAATTAAGTGGCTACAATAGAACAGTATTGTCAGAGAATGGAATTTTCTGTTCAGTCATGGTTTATTAACATTGTCAGAGAATAATACAAAAAGGCCCTAATACATGAACTGTTCAGGCTTGGTTAATCATACCCTCAATTAACGTAACATCGTCTCCAGACCAAATTTGCACAAGCTTCTTATATCCTTAACTTTCTTTTGGTTCATATCCCGGGGAGCGGTCTTTCCAATGGTGAAATTTTGTTTTCTGTACGGACACCTCCAAATGCAAAAAGGATTTCAATCTGCAATGAAGGTGTGAGAACACAAAACAGTACCACATCTCATTGTGTTTATGATCACATACCGCATTACTGTGCATGAGACATTATTTTTGGATACTGGCTTGTCAAAAAAAGAAGATAAAAATGTATCCAAGTCTGCAAGTAGGTCCAAATCTATTGAAACGTCAAAAATGGAGAAGGGTTTCTGCGACACATATCATTGCAGTAAGATAAGGCTTGGCCTTCCCAACCAGTTATTTCTGGTTAATGCACTGTCCGATAAGTCCAAAGTTCCTATCACACTGTGAGGATGTGTGGCCATGAACTGGGAAAAGTTGGCTAACTTTAAACAGGTGTAACAACAACAACAGTTTTCAACGTACCCCACTGAACGTTTCGCCATTATTAACGAGAGAAAATGACGGATAAACCTATATAGTCTTCTTAAAATGGGCCCATTGGTCGACCGCCTCAATTGAACATTATTCAATACTATGGCAAATATACTTATTTAAAATATTTTATTATAAGTAATTTTGACACGCCACCACCTAAATCATGCATGATCGAGCTGGCCGTGACCAACACAATCGATAAAACAAGATGTGAACAAATTTAAAATATGGAGGGAAGCTCAATACTTGAGATGAAATTTGAACCGGTCGGAGAAGCTATTGGTAAGCGAACCGGAGTTCAACCAATCAGAGGCACTACAATATTCCAAGCCCTGAAACATATCAGCAATAACACAAAGCGGACAGAGCACTGCTGTTAGTTTAGTGCGCTGCCACTTCTCTCAGCTAGATGGCGTTAGTGCTGCAGTTAGACAAAAACTGAACCGTCAGCAAAACGTCCGACTGCTAGTTCTAGAACATAGTCTATTAAGGCGATAAAGAAGGAGATGCAAATAAACAACTCGACAACATAAGAAATATAGCTAAAAGGCTATTATTATTATTATTATTATTATTATTATTATTATTATTATTATTATTATTATTATTATTATTATTATTATTATTATTATTATTATTATTATTATTATTATTATTATTATTTCCGATCTGCTAAGGACCACGTGCCAATTTCAATTCAATTAATCATACTTTGTTGTTTTCTCTTGAGTCCCTTCCAGTACTCTTTCATCCTTTCACTGTGCTGTTTCTTTCTGTCCTCGGACTACTTCACACCATATTTCTTGTTCAATCTTCCGTGGAATCTTTCCATACTTACTACCCTCTTTCTAAAAATTTCTCTGTCCATAGTTACAGTACTTCTTTCCTTATATTTCATTTCTACATCTTTTTACATTTTCTTTACTTCTTGAATCCAGCCAGTTATTGACTTTTTGTCTAAAATGTACTTGAAAATCCTTTTTGTTAATCTGCAATCATCCATTCTGTAAATATGTCCAAAAAATTGCAAACTAATTTTCTCCTATGTTCCTGTAATTTGATCATCAGATCTTAATTTCCATACTTCTGTTGTTTTCACAGGGCCTAAGATTTTTCTCACGATTCTAGTACCACATCACTATCAATTATTATTATTATTATTATTATTATTATTATTATTATTATTATTATTATTATTATTATTATTATTATTATTATTATAAACAAAAACATCGCAATTGGGAAATATCCCGGTGACAATGGTCATTTACAGTAGTGTGATAATAAAGTAAAGGTAAAACATAATTACCCAACAACAACAACAACAAAACTACAAGAAGCAATTCCTTGGGAAAAAAAAATGTAAGACATACTACTAGTTTAACATTATAAATCCAGCATCATCAAATACAATTTCACACACAGTTTAAGTATTACCGTAAGGTTACGGATCGCCTTCGAAAAGACACACTCAACTCCACCGAGGGTTGGAAAACATCTAAGACCTCATTTTGCTGGCAAGTCATTTACGGTCACCTATTAAATAATTATCTTGCACATATTTATGGGGTGTAAAAATTTAGTGAAATGTGATCAAAGAAAGTGATGAGGCGACTGTGAAAAATCTTTACGCGATACGGCAAAATAAAAAGCAAATTTGGACTCAGCACATCGATCACACGATCACCTATTAAATCTTTTACTGGAGGAAAAAAATATTATTTTTCAGGTTACTGAATCGTTGTCTTGCGAATCATTTGATAATATGGACTGTTTCCACACAGTTACGGCGATTCAACCGCCCTTAACCTTCATGCGCTCCGCACACTGGCCGCATTTTTTGGCTTTTGTCGCACATTTCCCGCCAGAGAGTTCAGAGAGGAACAGATATTCCTTAGTTAGTCATTTCGTCATTAGTTGGCGTTCGATTTCAGCCCACTGATTCCTCCCCAACATCTCCGTATAGCCCGAAAGCCAAGGTGCCGTCTTGCGAGCGTAAGCGACAACTATTTTTCCATCTCTCAACAGAAGATGTAAGTAGATATTTACTATTTTACTTTTTTGCTAGGACTTAGGAATTATATTCATATTTGGATACGCTAGTGCGGCATATAGATTTTCCGCGTTAAATTTTTCCTTGAAATATGCCTTCCTTATTTTGCTAGGGGATACTAACGGTCATCTCTTTTGTTCAGGGCTTAACAATACAGCGAACCTCAAAGATTGTTTGGAATTCTGGATGAAGTTGGGAAAGAAGAAGAAGTGGCATTTCGCGAGTTGTGTTATTATTTTTGTATCATATACTGTATATTAGTACTAATTTTACTTGGAGAAAGAGCCGGCCCCGTGGCGTAGGGGTAGCGTGCCTGCCTCTTGCCCGGAGGCCTCGAGTTCAATTCCCGGCCAGGTTAGGGATTTTTACCTGGACCTGAGGGCTGGTTCGAGGTCCACTCAGCCTACGTGATTAGAATTGAGGAGCTATCTGGCGGTGAGATAGCGTCCCCGGTCTAGAAAACCAAGAAAACCGGCCGAGGGGATTCGTCGTGCTGACCACACGACACCCCGCAATCTGCAGGCCTTCGGGATGAGCAGCGGTCGCTTGGTAGACCAAGGCCCTTCAAGGGCTGTAGTGCCATGGGGTTTGGATTTTACTTGGAGAAATGTAAAAAATGAAAATATTTATTTCTTTTTTAGTGAAATAAAATTGAAGAACTCAACATGTGTAACTATTTTAGTAACCACAAGATAAGGAGAACTGAATTTATATTGAGGAATTCTGTCATTTAAATAATAAACATTTCTGTAAGGTACTTAATCAAGATTTTTGGATTTTAAAATGTGCTTGTGATGCAATGTCAGAGTTGCAGTCCTAATTATTTTGAAACGATGCGAGAGAAGTCGAGAAAAATTCACGAAAACGATAAAAAATAATGGGCGGCCAAATTGCCGTCCGCGCGAGCGTGAACATGACGTCAGGCCGCGCGAGCGTGAACATGACGTCAGGCCGCGCTATCGGATGAAGGTTAATATTGAAAACCACATGTTATGATAAGCTTTTGGACGCTTTCCGTGTCAGAAATCAAGGTGAAATTCAAGGAACTTAAGGATAATTCTGATTGATTGATTGATTGATTGATTGATTGATTGATTGATTGATTGATTGATTGATTGTTATTTAAAGGGGCCTAACATCTAGGTCATCGGCCCCTAATGGTACGAAATGGGACGAAATGAAACGACAAATTAAAAACCCAAAATACTCCACTGACCACAATTCAAAACGTGAGGACGAAGAATGAATGGATGGATATGAATCTAAAACGATCAGTGGAACCGACCTACAGTGCCTCATATGCACAGAAGCTGGCGTAGAACAATGGTATTACTGACCAAGGGACTGCCTCTATATCACGATACTGAAACGATGATGCTTATATATGCGAAAGGAGTCCAAAATACAAGTCATCGGCCCCTCGTAGTGGTACTTATCGCTAGAAAAGTAGAACCATGGTATTTGTCAGGTTGCGGTACTAATCAAGAGTACCGTAGACTCGCGGTATTCAACACATTATGGTACTACACAGAGGTAATGATATTCGCACATGTATTACAGACCTACTCTGTTTCGCACATTGCGGTGCCCTCGGCAGGCAAC
This sequence comes from Anabrus simplex, assembly GCF_040414725.1. Classification (NCBI taxonomy): domain Eukaryota; kingdom Metazoa; phylum Arthropoda; class Insecta; order Orthoptera; family Tettigoniidae; genus Anabrus; species Anabrus simplex. The sequence continues at coordinate 470,823,621 of NC_090267.1, forward strand.
GCAAACCTATGGTGTTCATCACCTAAGTGTACTAACCACAAGGACTCGTACTATCCCGTGGTGTTCCTCATATAGTGGGTACTAATCACAGGCAAGCCAGAACCATGGGTTCCTTCATCCCATGGTGTCGCTCATATAGTGCTACTAATCACAGGTATTGTAAAAGCCGTCGATCCCTCGTTTGCTACTAATCACAAACCTATTTGTTACCCCTTGGTCGCCCCTTTTAGTCGTCTCTTACGACAGGCAGAGGATACCGTGGATAAGAGGGGATCCGTCACTTCGAAAAATGAAGTGACGGACGAAGAAAGACAAGGGCCACTAAGGGCGTGAAAATGAAAGACTCCCTCGGCCTCGAATGCTCTAATACCGTCGGGGTCAGAAAAGGACGAGAGTTGACCAAGGGAGGTCGGACAGGATAAATGAAAGTGAGGAGCCTGGCACAAGTAAGTGGAAGCAATGTCAGGACTCAGCTAAGGGCCCCGTGGTCGCCAACCCTTGCTTCCAAGTCGAGAGCCCCTTGGGCCCATTTTAGTCGCCTCTTACGACAGGCAGGGGATAGCATGGGTGTATTCTTCATCTGCGTCCCCCACCCACAGGGGGTAGGATAATTCTGAACTGACCGTTTTCTCAGCTGATAACGATAACGCGACGGTAGCAGTGGGCACTTCTAGTATAAGAACAAGATCTCGGCTATGTTGGCAGACCCTGTTTACGGTCTGAGCTCACGTGACTCCACCACTCGAGTCTCCAACGCCACTGTGAAGCTCTTAAAGCAGTCCTCAATGTCAAATGAGCAGGCTAAACATCTGACTTCGGGGGCACACAGCCGCCAAGATTATATGGATTACAAAGTCTATAAAGAAAGCGTTCCACTCTGGACAATAGTTAGTGCGAAAGGTTCTCCTACGTGTGTTCTGGCTAAACATCGAAGAAAACTGCTTCATCCACATAGAGGACTTACCCGTATCATACAATTATGGACATTCTATATTCCATCAATCAATTGTAAACCTTAACCCTTCAACCCAACGCACGTATAGTGAGTTCTGATGTGGAGTCCTTGTTTACTAAAGTGCCGATTGACTCGGTCAGGTCTCTCATTGAGCATCTGTTCGCTGAGGAACACCACTGCATTACTTCTAGCTAATTTTTGCGGTGTGGAAAATTTTCCAACAGACGAACGGTATGGCTTTGGAAAGTCCACTTTCGCCCGTAGTGGTTCATTTGTTTAAGGAGCATCTTGAGGAGGAAACTATTGCTTCGGCGCCTGTCAAACCGATGATTGGGTGCAGGTATGTTGACGATATATCAGTGGTCAGGACAGAAGGTCCTAAGAAATTTCATCTACTCCTAAACCACATAAATTAGTAGCATATTTCAATTATTCTCTATGGAGGTGTAGACGGACGGATGCCTTCCTTTCTTGGATATACTAGTACGAAAGAAACACGATGGCTCCTTACGGCACAACGTGTGTCGTAAGCCTACCCACACAAATCACTATCTCCATACAGATTCTCACCACCATCCAGCACAGAAACAGAGCATTCGAACGACATTCACTACGAGGGCGAAACGAATTTGTGAGCCATCAAATATCCAAATATAAAATTCACGCTCAAGGTTAATGGTTACAACGATGTACAGATTCATAGAGCCCAGCGTCCCAGAGGGATTACTAAGCGAAACTTACAGAACGAAGACTCAAAGGGAAATGCCTACCTCCTGTCACCCACAATGCCACAGATCGAATTGCCAAGGTCACAAGCAAGCACAATAGAAAACCGTTTGGCCAGTCACAAAAGTTGATCACAGTTTAGGTAAATGCAAGGACAAATTGTCGCCACTGTTTCACTCTGGGGAATAAACAAATCCCTGTGCTTGCGACAAGGTATACATTGGCCAAGTATGCCGGTCCATTAGTACTCGCATTAAGGAACACCAACGAAATATACGTCTAAACCAGCCATATAAGTCAGCAATAGCTGATCACGCACTATCATTGGGACATGATGCCGTGTTTCCAGATGTTCGAACTCTTAACCACACCACTAAACAATACATTTGTAGAATTATACGGAAAGCTTTATTATACGTTAAAATCCTAATAATTTTAACAATGACACTGGTTATCAATTATGTAATACGTAGTTTCCAGCCATTAAGGATTTACTTACCTGTCATTTTACCATTCTTATTTCGTTTCTATGTTTTCCAAATTCATATTCTCCTCATCACTAGATTGTTCGCTCTAGGCTATGTGCAATGGGTCATACTTTTGGACAGGGCCGGATTAAGAGGGGGGCTAAAGGGGCTGCAGCCCCGGGCCCCGCGTGCCAAGGGGCCCCGGCCCTTGGCCGAGCCTAAAATTGTATAAAAAGGCCTGCTGTTCCACCTCCGTGTATGTACATGAATATTTATGCTCGAATAATGTCGAACACGCACTCTTGCTTCCTTCTTATCGGCTGTCCGCGTTAGTATTTCATCACTGCTAGAATCAATTACCGTCCGAAGACACGAATCCTCGCTACTTACGCACTGTAATTATTGTAAAAGTTATATTTGACGAAAGTTTAAATCTTGCAGCTTGTGAGTACGGGCAGAGTGGGAAGGGGGGAAGAGGTCTAGGAAGTGAGCGGAAAGGGGGGGGGGGGTGCACAGGGGAAGCACGGTGGAATGCGCATGCTATACTATATCTTTGCATCAGGAAGAGAACTTCCAGTTCACCTCTCATTATTGAACCATTCGTAAGTTATAACTGTAATGTTCTTGTAAAATGGATAGAAAATATCCTAGTGGTGCCAAAAAACGTAAGTTCTGTTTTGTATGTCGATTTGATAGTGATGATGAGACAAATGTGAAATATGTTTTGGCATTATGAAATATTAACATGAAAAACAGAGAAAAATTGTAGTCTATTTCAACACTTCCCTATTCATCATTTTAAGTGGAAGTAGTTCTATAACAACTTTAGTATGCTAGTCTTACGTGATGTTACGAAGAAGGGGCCCCACATTTTTAAATAACCCAGGGCCCCCAAACATCTTAATCCGGCACTGCTTTTGGAACCTGTACACACCTGTTACTGTACTATTCTTACTTCTTTTCATTGGGAAGTCTGCAACATTGTTGTAGTTCTTCAACACCCCGCCGCCCCGGGTTCCGCCAGACACGCAACATGTTTCTCGTTTTTTCTGCTACACACGTTTCTTTCCATTTTTAGCTCTATTCTGTTCTTCTATTCTGTCAATCTTGTGTTGCACTTTATTTTCTATGGCATTTGCTATTTGCTTTACGTCGAACTGATACACATATGTCTTACGGCGACGATGGTATAGGAAAGGCCTAGGAATTGGAAGGAAGCGGCCGTGGCCTTAATTAAGGTACAGCCCCAGCATTTGCCTGGTGTGAAAATGGGAAACCACGGAAAACCATCTTCAGGGGTGCCGACAGTGGGGCTCGAACCCACTCTCTCCCGATTCTATGGCATTTGAATGTTGAATGCATTACTTAGCAGATATACATTGACTGAGCAAATGTCATGGGATAGCGGAGCACTGATGCGCAGGTGTGTTGTCTGGGCACCACACGCCCCCTGTGCCAGCGGCAGTTGTATAGGAGACCATGTGAGCAGTGTCTGTGCATGTGACAGGTGTAACATGGAACGTCGTCGTGAGCTGACACCGTTCGAACGGGGTATGGTGGTCGGTGCCCGACGGATAGGAATTGCGATTTCGGAAGTGGTGCGGGAATTCGGATTCACGCGATCAAGCATGTCCAGGGTGTATCGTGAATGGTTGAATGTGGGTGTCACCGTCGACAACAGACGAACGACCGGCCGTCGAGACACCCTCGATGACCGTGACCAGCGACATCTGAGACGGATTGTCAGTAGTGACAGACAGGCAACCGTGCAACAAATCTCGGCTCAATTCAACACAGGCCGTGCTAGATACGTCTCCCAGTGGACAATTCGTAAGAACATGGGTTCTATGAGGTATGAGAGCCGGCGCCGCACATGGGTGCCACTGTTAACCCAACGTCATCGGGGACAACGACGCGCATTTGCCACTAGTCACAGGAACAATGCCGTAACGTGATATGGTCCGATGAATCACGATTTCAAGTGCACCATGCCGATGGGAGGCACCGTGTATGGCGCAGACCACTTGAAGCGATGGATCCCGCCTCCCTCGAAGGTGTAGTCCAGGGCGCTGGTGTCTCTGTTATGGTCTGGGGTGCAATTTCCTAGTATGGAATTGGCCCCCTAGTTGTTCTGGGAGAGAGTTTGAATGGTACGCGGTATGTTGAGCTGCTTGGAGACCACTTCCAACCATTTTTGGCCTTCCAGCGCCCAGACAGTTCTGCGGTGTTTCAAGATGATAACGCGCCTCCACATCGCTCCCACGTCGCCCGGGAATGTTTCCAGGAACATGCAGAGGAGGTTGAACGACTGCCATGGCAATCCAGGTTCCCCGATATGAACCCTATCGAGCATATCTGGGATGTCCTGGAACGCAGGCTCCGTGCCATGCATCGTGCACCCACAAACAGACCAGCACTGCAAAAGATTTGGTGTCAGCTGCGTCCAGAGGACTACCAGGGACTTGTCGACTCACTTACATGGTGTCTCACTGTAGTTCGCAGTTGCCAGAGGAGTCCCCACACGCTATTAGGTGACTATCCCATGATATTTGCAAAGTCAGTGTAGTAGGGGTCCCCATCGTACGAAAAACGTAAAATTAAGCAATTTACTAAATTGTGCCAAACTTTGAAGGGTTAAAGGGTCCGAAAAGGTCTCTAATTGTGAGTCTTGGGTAGCACTTTCAAACTAAGAAAGTAATTTAAAAAATCACTTCCGGCCTAAATGCATTTCCGGTATAATCCTAAAATCGCCTGTTTCATTATTCGTCTTCTCTTCGATACAAATCCCAGCCAAATTAACTTATTTACATAATTCCTTCATCCATTAACTTCAGGCGCGTCTTGAAGTTTTTAAATGTCCACACCGAGTGTAGTTATAAGGGCCTAAGTAAAACTCTGCATTGACTCAAATTAGCGCTCGTAGTGGTGCTTAAGTGAAACGATGAATTGACTCACATTAGCGCTCGTAGCGGTAAAAAAGGCAAACTGCTAATCTAATCCGCCAAATAAATAAACACTAAATATTCTCGTAATTTATTATATTTTATTTACCAATATTTCGTTGCTCATGTCTCAAAGATGTTTTTAACATTGAGTTGCATACGTGAAGGCCCGGAACTGGTGTTTTTTTTCAATAGAGTTCAGGAATGTTGAAGATTTTAGAAGTAAAACTACAAGAACAAAAAAAATCCGCTTGATAGTGCCATGAATGTCTCATTTAACTGCCATGGCTGAGCGCTCATTTCTTCACAGCTCGGATAAAACTAAACCAATTACATATATTTTCTGCATTGTTTCCTGCGATGTTGAGGAAATCAGAACTACGGATTTAATTTTATTTTTATGTATTTCATCTATTATGAAATGAAATAGCGTATTGGCTTTTAGTGCCGGGAGTCTCCGAGGACAAGTTTGGCTCGCCAGATGCAGGTCTTTTGATTTGACCCCCGTAGGCAACCTGCGTGTCGTGATGAGGGTGAAATGACGATGAAGACGACACATTCACCTAGTCCCCATGCCAGCGAAATTAACCAATTATGGTTAAAATTTCCGACCCTGCCGGGAATCGAACCCGGGCCCTCTGTGACCAAAGGCCAGCACGCCAACCATTCAGCCATGGAACCGGACTACTTCTACTATATTCGTCCCTTATTCGTCTGATGACCTTGATGTTTACTTCGCACGTACATTTGATGGAATAAGAAACATCTTAACTATAGCTCGGAAGCCAATATACATCAACGGTAAAACATTCTTAAATTCAAAACTACATTATTAGAGAAGTCTTGCTCTAAACAGATGAGATTTTCTTCTGAAGACGTGGAGGAAAGTTCTCTACGATATGTAAAGAATTTCACCTTGTTGTTCTGATATGGCAAAAGTCCAAAAGCTTATTTATGGACGTGAAAGCATCAATATAAATAAGGGATTAGTGAAGTTAGCTAATTCGGTCACCTACGTAAAAGCTCGCTACGTAATATTGTTTTCTCTTCTGTTACAGTATTTGGAGATGCGTTTCAACAAATCTGTGAGAATATTTATTTCAATTCTCTGCGTCATCAAAATGGTAAGTGTATAATAATGTTGAAGACCTGTGAATTGCCTAAATAAAGACCTGTAAAAGTTCCCAAAATATCTCCAAAAAGGACGTAAAATGCGATCCAAATTCATCCATAAAGTTAGTTTAAATTACGTATTTAATTAATGAATATAATTTTTTTAAATGCAAAATTCTGGTGGTATGCAAAATACAGCGAAAAAATATATGAGTGAAATACTTCATTTTTTCAGGCGTTATATATTTTTAGATTGAAATAATTTAAAAGAGGAATTCCGTATTTGTAAAAATAGTACTTGCAGAATTTAGAATGAAATGCTTTATCCTTCTAGAATGGATTTGGCGAATCCGCAATGGACATCTTGCAGAAGGAAATTGAAATTATTTATAGCCTAGATTGTAATGCCTCGTTCACCGACTTTACGTACCGATTTTCATTAAATTCTTTTCAGTGATTTTCTCGTGATGCCCGTATATACATAAACATAGACAGACAGACAGACAGACAGACAGACAGACAGACAGACAGACAGACAGACAGACAGACAGACAGACAGACAGACAGACAGACAGACAGACAGACAGACAGACAGACAGACAGACAGACAGACAGACAGTTTATTTATCTTTCCTTGCTGCTGTGGACACGACCAACACAAAAATGCCATTCTTTTTAAATTCTGAGCAATGTAGAGACATATCTATATATAGGTTTTGATAGACCTAATTTTTACGAATATTCTCATATATTGGGAATAAACTTTCTATAAACGCCAAAGCCAGGTGATACCCTGACATCATATGCAAATGATAACAAAATTCTGAATGAGAAAATTACGAATTCCACCCGCATTTTTGTTATGTCCACTGGGACGTAGAACGCGAAACCGTGCGTTAATATCTCCCTTATTAATCCTCCTATAACAGGTGCACATGAGAAAAAAGTTTTAGAAGCTGATTACCTTTAAGGTTTGTAGATTTCCATTCAGGCTGGTCTTGTATATTTTGTGGGAGTGTAAAATCACTGTTTCAATTTTCTTAACCCCCCCAGTCCATTCAGGGATTTGGAAATATTATTGGTCCTAGCACCTACCCAAGGGCAGGCGGATTATAAATGTGAAGTTTGATAGAAATATATCATATTGTTTTCTTATGAGAACTCCGACAGTCAAACAGACAGAGCGACAAAGAGACACTAAAACAAAAAAATATGCAGATGATCATTATTATACCTGAAACGGATAAGTGTACGAACATTTCGTCAAGATATTCAATGTACAGGCACACTGTCGTTACGATTTTATTTATATAGACAAATGTGTCCTTTACATAAAATTTCGTATATGTGCTCTTGTGCCTTCCTCATCCGATATTATTCCAAGACTACAAGTTTACATGAGTAATTGCGACGGGGACACTCACACGCGGAGATTATAAATCCCAGGTAAAACGTAATTTTTTCCGGCATTTCGAGAGCAAAAAAGGGTGTGTTCTGCATATATATCGTAAGAAGTTCCCGGGTAGAGTAGTTTGAGAGATTGAGCTCAAGTTAGCAGCTCAGTCCGGTGGTGTTTGAAGGTGCTTAAATAAGGCTGCTTCGTGTTATTTGATTTACTGGCACGTAAATGACACCTACAGGACAAAATTCTGAAAACTGTAGAAGTAGTTTGTGGTATAATATATTCGTTATTGATTCATGTCTGTAGATTAATTGCCTTGTTAAGGCGGCTTCTGTGGCCACTTCTGACATCTCATACGAGCTTTCGAAATAGTTTGCAAAAGCAGTTTCAACGCCAGGCTAACCAGTTTATTCTCCCATATGGCTCTAATTATTTAAAAACACTTCTTCTTATTATTATTATTCTTCGTCGTCGTCTTCTTTTTCTCCTTCTTCCTCTCCTTCTTTCCTAGCGTTTAGTCCCGCACTGTTGTAGGGCCCGTTTTTAAACATGCCATTCTCCACTTCCTGCGTTCGAAGGCGTCAGCTTCATTGGTGCCTACAAGACGCATGTCCTGCTTGACGCAGTCGAACCATCGCTTCTTGGGACGACCTCGGGATCGATAAACTCCAGGATCAAATTGGAGGGCTGCACATATCACTGAGTCTGCAAGGCTTCGGAAGACATGGCCATACAATATAACCCATGCTTCTCGCATCTTCTCTGGGATAGGTGCAACTACCAATCGCCTTCGGATATCTTTATTTCTGACATGGTCCAATCTTGAAAGATCCAGTGACCAACGTAACATTTTCATTTCCATACCATATAGAACCTGCTCGTGCTTTTTTTGTTGTAAGCCAGCTTTCCGACACTTAGATTGCAACTGGTCGGGCCAACTTTGGGTAGGGCTTTCAAGAACTGTTCCATTAAACCAAATTTCATGTGCAGAAGTGACAGCATAATGTTTTGTTGATCCACGAAGTTCTTGCACATTAAGATGAAAAATAGGAATCAAGATGACCGCAATATAACAATCCATATACACTACAGACCAGAGCAACCACTGCCAACCTAATTTAAACGCATATTTACCGATTTCAATAGTGTATTTTGGAATTTTCTACAAGTGTAATTATCTTAAATATTTAATTTTTAAATGTGAAAAGTGTTGGGTTTTACAGACTTTTTTATTGTGATATTCGAATTCAGCACACTAAGATTCACAAGAATATAGCAAATACATTTTACAATTTTTTTCATCATTAGCCTCTTTTCAGACATCGCCTGTATTCCACAACATTGCTGAGAAAATACTAAACATTTCAATGAAAGACAGGAAATCCAACAGATAACCGTGCCAGTTATAACCTGCTTGTTAGCAAGAAAAGTGAAAAATATAAAATTCATTGTCATAAATATTGTCGTGTGTGAACTGATTAGGAGGCTGATCGGTTAGCGTTCCTAATATGGGCGAATATTTGTCGGATATTCTCTCTTAAAGTATATTAATTATAATAAAACATGCTTTCTATTAATCCCAAGTCCATGTAAAATCAATCTTAATTCTGAATTAGCGGGGAAGACTGAATAATAAATTTGTATTTTCTGCTTTCCAGTTCCTGTCTATACCCAGATATGTATATCCACCAGCAGTTGTGTTCAACCAAGGTGAGAAAATATTGTTGCTACTTCCGGAGTATTTATTTGAATCCTCCTTTAATTTCTTTCTTTTGGTCCGGCAATAAAGTTTAGTATAATACACCAGTGGACAAAATGTTTTCCGGATTAATATCATCTTGCCCACGACGCTACTACGAGTACATGACCTGACTGAATGAATGAAGGAGTTATGAGTACTGGTCTGTAATAAACTGAGTGTATCCATGATGATGTTACAAATTTTCAGGGATGATGGAGCACATCAAATGGATCAATTTGAGATAAAGAACCGTATTCCGGAAACCTTCGAGTCAAAATTCAAGTAAATTCTACTCATTTAAGTCCGTTTATATGCACATGTCTCACAAGCTGCTCCATTTACAAGTATTCGAAATGGCGTCCTCCTGAGTGAATGCAGACATGGCATCGTCGCACAAAATTCTGTCGTACCCGTTCGAAATTACCCGGTGTCGTTTGAACAGCGTCGCAGGCAGCGAGACTTCTTGTCTCTACAGTTGTCACATACACAAGGTTTTTCATATGGCCCCACCAAAGAAATCAACTGGGGTGAGATCAGGTGAACGAGCAGGCCACGAAACAGGACCTCCTCTTCTTATCTACTTTGCAGGGAAGTTAACGGGTTCAAATCCGACTGATGTCGCTGGATTTTAAGGGTGTTTCAAGGTGACAACCCCAGATCGTTGGCTTTCAGTACGTTAAAGAAGTACTGCGGAACGAATTTCCGACACCCCGGCAACTGTTAAAAACAGACTAACGTTAACCAACTTGGATTATTAACAACTTTTGACCCGAACGTTTCCGGACTACGGCTCCTTATCTCAAATTGATCTATTTGCCGTGCTCCATCATCACTGAAAGTTTGTAACATCATCATGGATACACACTGTATATGGACAGTTTGATCGCGGCCCTCTTAAATCATATTTTTCACTTTTTGCTCAAGGACCTCGTAGATCCGGAAAACACTTTTTGTATGGTGTATTGAAATTACAAATATGACCTGAACTCACCATACGTCATTATAATACGTGCCCAAAATGCACACCTTCACGTCACAAGCATAGAGAGGTTCTGACATACTAGATCGTCGATATTTCATTCGATATAGGTAATTATTTAAAGTATCCATATATCGATATTATGAAAATAAAATATCACTATTTCCCGGTTACAATATTTTTTTCAAAATATAAGGACTTGACATTATAATGTTCCTTAAAATTCGAATCATGACTGTTCCAAGGAAAACAAAATAATAAAGAGAATCGAATATAACAAACAGTATTTTGTAACAGAAAAAGTGTTGTCTTGGGGTGATTATAAGAAAGAATAACAATTTTATACCTGTAAGTAATATTAAAACGAAATATCAGGGAGGCGAAGTATTCTAGCAAATCAGGTTATCCATTACAAGCTTGAAAATTTGTAATGATTTGCTTCAGAATTCTTTTGATAAATCTAGTTTAATAAAAATATTGAGTATACAAGTATTTAACACCTCTTATAAGGTTTAAAATTCTTTGTTCAATACAAATTATCACATTTTATACATTTCCAGTGACAGGAGAAAGCCTCCATTACGGTTCCGCTCTGCTCACCATCGTCTGCATCTACTACACGTGTGTGGTAAGTTTCTATCTAAAAGCATGAAGTGAAATACCTTACGTAATTTGAAAGTGCTAATTGTGGTTGTCAATAAGATAAATATTTATAGAAATTGCATCAGATGCTTACCACAGTGATGAGAGAGTAGAGGGAGAAAATTATTTTCTCCGTTTTTACTTTTACAATTTGTTTTACCTTTCACCGGCACAGATAGGTCTTATGGTGATGATGGAATAAGAAAGGGCTAGTAGTCCGAAGGAATCTGGCATGGCCTTCATGAATTTACTGCCTTAGATTCTTTAATGTAATTGTTCAGCTTTTTCCCTACCTAGACTAACATCGATGAGGTTACTTCTATATCCCTACTATAGAAATATTCATACAATTCTGGGTTATAACAATTATTATTAATTTCATGTGGCTATTTCTAGCCGAGTGCAGCCCTTGTAAGGCAGACCCTCCGATGAGGGTGGGCGGTATCTGCCATGTGTTGGTAACTGCGTGTTATTGTGGTGGAGGATAGTGTTATGTGTGGTGTGTATGTTGCAGGGATGTTGGGGACAGCACAAATACCCAGCCCCCGGGCCATTGGAATTAACCAATGAAGGTTAAAATCCCGACCCGGCCGGGAATCGAACCCGGGACCCTCTGAACCGAAGGCCAGTACGCTGACCATTCAGCCAACGAGTCGGACGTTTATAACAATACCAATTTTGGATAAATTAACGGTAGAGTGCTAGACTAATGTTGTATTATTAGTGACTCGATCCTGTGGAAGGAGGTGTGTGAAGTGCTCTTCCTTTAGTGTAGGGAAGTAACTTGTCAATCATGTTGCTGGAAGTATGCGAAAGGGGAATGGAGATGGATATTGTAGAAGAAAGGATCTGTCAGATATTTCGTTAACCAAAGTGAATTGTTAATATTTTTTTCAGATGTTTTCTCGCAACTGTAAATCTAAAGGAATCATCATTTGGGAATATGTTCTTACCAAGTATTGAAATAATTTAATATATCATTGATATAGCATATAACACGTCCGACTCCTTATATGAATGGTTATAGGGTAGAAGATTTTGTTGGCGTCTCATTCACATTCTTCTGGGTGCATGTGTTTGTCCCAACGCTTTCCTCTTCTTATTCAGACAACACACTACACTATAAACCAACTCAGAAACACGCAATAGTAATTACAAAGGCCCAGATGTTGATGACGTAAAGAATATTAGAGAATGTACTTAAAAATGTTAAAAAAGTCTTTATTAAATGACCTACAGTTCAAGAAAGTGCATTATAATGTTTTAAAAATGAAGTTTAAAAAATATTGAGGGAAATTAACAAAGTACAAACAAAGTACAAAATATAGACCATTCATTAGGAGGCTGCTCGACGACAAATAACACAAAATACAATGAATAATGATTGAAAATTAAATAATTTGAAAAGAATTCGAAATAATAAAAGACGACTTGTGAAATTATGGTCTAAAAACATTTGAAGAATTATGAGATGAATTTCGAAATTAATCTCTACAAAATTTGAGATATAAATGAGATTTGCAAACAAAGACTCGAAAGAACAAAAATAAGACTACTTAATTATATGTTCTTTCAACTCACCTTAGTCTGAGTTGCACTGAACTACAAATGTCATTTCCAAGTTATGGAAATTGAAGGATTTGCGATTATCTGCCAAGAATTTTAACACCTCGAAAATCTGCGTTCCACGTCAGCTTTTGTATAACTACTTGTTAAGGCTTCCAGACGGAATTTCATAAAATAATATGGTAAGAGGGCAAAAGGGACAAAATGACCTAAGGAGGCAAAATTCTCCAGAATATGACCGAACAACTTTCAAACTCAAAAATATTTTTAAAACAAAAATGCAATAAAAATGCAAATATTGCAAAATAAATAGGATATATTTTTTATCACGGCCCATGGTTTTTTTGAACGAATAGTATCCATGAAATTTAATTGTAATTTTTCTCCTAAATGGAGGATAATAATTGCTTTCACGCAAGTCAACAGTTAATTTAGCAGAGTAAATTAATAAATAACATTAATAATAGAGAAATATAGATAAGTATCAACGGCGACTATTTTTCTATAGAAACGACTCTCTTTTGTGGCATTCCGCTTCATCGTGCCGTCTTTTGTTTCCTTCCTGAGGTCCAGGACTAGCACCAACGAATGGAAGTGCAGTGTCTGTGAATTCTCAATACCTTTGTCCATCATGACAAGCGCGGGCATTTCAAACGCGCAAATGAAGGTGAAATGAATATCGTAAAAACACAAAAATTGATTTTTGTTGAAAGAAAAATAGCATGACCTCTGGACCAATAATTATATTGAATAATGAGTGATGAGCACAGGTCAGCAACTCGCCCCACCAAGTAACATCAAGCAAAACAAAGAAGTGAGCAAAGATTTAATACTTTAGTCAAAATAATTTCCACCACATTCAATACACTTCACCATTCGTCGAAACCAGTTACTGAACCAAGTCTGCCACTTTTCTTCGGTTACATTTTCACACTTTTGATCTCATGCTGCCAGAAGCTCCTCGTCGGATGAAAAACGCCGCCCTTTCAGCTTCATCTTCACTTCTGCGAAGAGTGCGAAGTCACATGGGGCGAGATCAGGACTCTATGGAGGGTGATCAAGCACACTCAACCCTGATCTGGCAAAAAAATCCATTGTTACATTAGCACGATATGCTGGAGCATTGTCGTGATGCAAGAGCCAAGTGTTGAGCCGTGACCTTGGACGCTTCTTGAGAGCCAGGATGACCTGAGGCAGACAAGTCTTACTGTACCACTTGTAGTAACTATTCTTTGTGTTTCTAGCACAACCGGAGTCAGGATGCCCCGTTTAGTGAAAAATACTACAATCATCCTTTTCTTCACTGACCTTAACTTTCGCACAGTCACAGGAGTACCCTCATCTTCAAACAGCCACACCTTGTTCTGGGATTTTGTTGGGACATCGTAATAATAAAGCCAAGTTTCGTCACTTGTAACGATGCTAATGACGTTACGCGAAGTCCCATTTTCAAACTGTTTTATCATTTTTCGGCACCATTTCTCTCGATGTGCCCTTTGTTTCTCTGACAGTGAATGGGACACAAAAAGGGAACAAACCTTTCTAACATGGAGATGGTCTTGTGGAACTGAATGAATAGCAGATGCAGGGATGAGGAGGGTCTCTTCTACCTGCCGATATGTCTACCGCCTCTCTTGCTACAACATTTTCCTCACAGCCTCATTGTTTTCTTCAGTCACTGATTCAGACGGTCGCCCAGAACGAGGATCGTGTTCAACCATAAAATTTCCTCTCTGGAACTCTTTGTACCAGCGAAATTTGTTGTCCGATGTGGACAGACTTTCCCCAGCACAGGAGTCATTTCCCCCAGTCACTGGTCAACACTTAATCCACGAGCAACATTTTTTTTTTTTTTTTTTGCTATTTGCTTTACGTCGCACCGACACAGATATGTCTTACGGCGACGATGGAATAGGAAAGGCCTAGGAATTGGAGGGAAGCGGCCGTGACCTTAATTAAGGTACATCTTCGGCATTTGCCTGGTGTGAAAATGGGAAACCACGGAAAACCATCTTCAGGGCTACCGACAGTGGGGCTCGAACCCACTATCTCCCGATTACTGGATACTGGCCGCACTTAAGCGACTACAGCTATCGAGCTCGGTGAGCAAAATTGTAGCAGAGAATTGCGCGATATTCACCTTTAGACAACACTGACATCCTAACTTGCTTTCAGTCCCACTGCTTGGTAACAACTGGTGTGAAGGTCACACCTTGCTGTCTTCTATACCGGTTTTCACCCATCTTTTCATCCCTCACCATAACAGGGGTATTACACCCTACCGGGCGTCGAATGGATGACCCACGCATAAGAATGCCTCCACGTAACGGGGTAAACACCCACGGATGAGATTGGATTGAAGAGCGGGTCGAATTGCTTAACGAGCTTCGGACCGCTCCCCTTCCTACTTTCTGTGCCGGCCCGGCAGCCTGAGCACTTGGGGAAGTGGTACGTTCAAGAAAAACAAAAACAACAACTACTTAAGATGGAGCCTTATGTCTATAATATGAAAGTAGGATCTCTGGGTTCAAATGCCTATTGGATACTGCTTAACACTGCTACAAATGACAAGAATCATAAAATAGGGGTTACGAATGCAAATTTATTCAAATATGACCATAAAAAAAAAGTTGACACAGCTCTATACAATGACTCTCCACATATGGGAGGAAAAGAAAATAATAATCATTTAAAAATACGAATCGCCCATGGGCGTCGTCTGCATAACGGTATGATTGAGGTTTTGCGACTTGCTATCGTTCATTTTTCCTCATTAATTCATACCGTTCATGAAATTTGTACATTATTCTGTCGATCACACCGTGAGATGACTTGATGTCCCGATACACAAATATCACTAGCTGTTCTAAGCACGAACATAACCGGGGCCTACGCTACATAATATCATATTAAAAGACACATTTGCATAATGCACAAACAAACACAAATACCATTTTTGCTAAACCCCGGACTTCTCATCTGTCACCAAGACCACACGTCGTGCACATAGGTTCTGTTTGAACTCAAAAATATGTGCACATCATTACGAAACATACACAAAACATATGGATATATACACTTCATGCACACCGGAGAACCCTTCCTAGAAAAGAAAACAGCATGGTTATCACAGTCTCCGGCCCAAAGCGCAAGCTTGGAAGCAGCTCGCTCAAGGGCGCCGTCATCATCCGGCGTCGAACTGGCAGACTCCCGACCGAGAGGTACTGTGGGTTTCTGTAGATACCGAGAATAGCTACAATCTCATCTCGCCGGATATCTGGGGGAATCCCTACTCATTTATTAAATACCCTTTTAAAAGAAGTTACCGTGATATTATCATTATACAAGTATTCTTAGCTGAGCCATTTAAACCAACCGAGGGGAGCGCGAGGTTAACCCAGGGCTCCAAGTTAGTCTTAACACAATGGTTTAAAGGGATCCCTCTGTCGCGAGGGCGAGAGCCAGTCCTTCACAACAGAAGGAAGGCCGGCCATTCACTTCGCACGGCCGTTCTGATTCTTCTCTCGCTCACACGTCTACCCTCTCATCTCGGGGACACACATATCCACAGCCCGCTTCATTTGTTTATTCATATCATTATGGAATTCCCATGAAATACTCTTTTTATTCACTCCTTCTCATTATTATCACTGAGACTGTGGGCACGATCACTTCTCAATCATCTCATCGTAAGTTCCTATTCGGCCCTTCCACTACGCCTCATACCGCGTATCTTCTTCCCTTGGGCCTATGGCTCTCATGGCTCCTCGTCCATACCACATGACTACACTTATATTTAAACCTTCTGGCCAAAGATTAGGGACTCATGCCCCTGGGTCTTACCCCGGCTATAGATAAAAAAAATACACTCCAAACCATTATGGCCCATTAATCAAAAATCACGGGAGACTTGCACATGGTCCCTCACACCTATCTAGATCACACAGTATGTACCTCTCCCGGTCGGGATTTTCTTCATTCTTGATGTACATGCACGGATTATATCTGTAAGCTAGGCATGCATTATCTGACTGACCCATGAGTTTCCCTGGCATATCCGACAACCACGTGGGACAGTGACTACCAACATTTCGACATATTTCCCTGCTTGCCAGCACTATGTTTCCAACCGCCCCTACGGGAAACTCAAATATTCTCCTAACCTTGTTCCCATATTTGCTAGGACATTCTACATTAAAAATATAACCCTCACGATAAGCTAACCATTAAGAAAGAAATATGAGTCGTCCGGGAATTCAGCTCCCTTAAATTTTACTTCAACATTATAAAATCAATAAAATTTCCATATAGGACATGCATTAACTTACAACATTTTGATATTTACAAAAGAACGCTAATCCTATCCCCGGGTTATGTCATGCTTAGAAATTAAATTTGGACATCACTCATCTGTTTGGTGGCCGTTGTTTCTTCCGCCACGGGAGACCCATGGTGAAGTTCTTAGTACTCCATGACCACTCGGTAGGTGGCGGGCGTGCAGTCCTTCATCCCTGGTCCATACAAGTCCGACATCATGGGAAACTCGTCACAGCTGAAATCTTACAGTAATCCAAGTGGGTAACACTTTTACACTCGTCTCACGTCCTCTATTTCAGAGTTTACACCCGCGTTCACAGTAAGAATCGGGTGGCTCACGAGATTCGAGCCCCTGATTCAAAGTAACACGTTGGGTGATACCAAATTATGAATTTGACTGACTCATTAAAGCCGGCACTGTCTCAGCCGAATTCCAATACTTGTTTGCAAATTATGCTCGCGGGTTTTTACTAGTTTGACACGCAGCACAGGAACAATACCTAGGCTCGTTTGGCCTCCCGTTCACTTCACAAAGCGTGCTGGACACCATGGCGCTTTCAATACACGGTCAAGGGTTTCTGACTTAAACTGGGGCACCGCGGGATATAGTGTCCTCCTCACCGACCCGTAAAAGAACAACTGTCTCTACAATGGCTTGCCCGGCTTATATTATCTTACCCGCCGGAAGCTCGGGGGCGTCAACGTTCACGGTTCATTAAGAACAAGAGCTCCTTTCGTACCAAGAATTGACGATATTTGAATAGTGCATCTTGTAGCCCTCTGTCTCCTCTTTCATTTGAGCCTGGCGTGCTGGACCGACGATCAGCAGTTTTTATGTAATTTGCTTCCCGCCTTTGATTAATTCATAGCGTCCTCTGGGGGGTGGAGCTATCTCCTAAGCGCGATTCTTGGCGTGGGTGACGCCGCTGTATCCACATGTGTTAGCGATATGTTACATCTTGACAGCTGGTGACCTCATTTCTTCCCCTGCATAAGTTATTACATATTTTTAGTCTGGAGAACGCAGAAAATTCCGCTCTATTCAATGGTGTGTCTCACATAATTTTCCTATGTCTGGATTAAAGATATCACCCCGTTTTTACGCGCTAAAATCCGACGTTGGCACCCGTGACACGTGCATAAAAAACCGGAAGTTCCTTGTGTTCGTTTGGCACTCTGGGAAGCTAAGCTCCACCTCGGGGCGTATCTGACTACTCCAGCATCGCGTCCCCTTCTATCTCTCTCTGCAAGTTGAGAGCGTAATTCAGCGGGGGCTTGGCTGTTGCTTTGTCCTCCCTTTGTTCGCAGGCGTTCTTTTCGCGGGTTCCGTTCTGGCAGGACGCCGCTCGATCCCCTTCGCCCATACTGCTACCTATGACGCGACCTTTAGGAGTAATTTTAATGGAGTATAAAGGCCCATATCATTCCCATGGAGCTGTACAGGACACTGTACGGTTTCAGTATCCAGCCAAACGTTTTTGCGTACTGCAAAACTTTCCTAGTGCCCTTTGTATATAATTCTCTTGTAATAATCGTATTTATTAATTTACAGCTAATTTTACTCTTAATTTACTTAAAAGTAATTATCATCTTCCATTTAGGACAAAAATAGAATGAAATTGCATGGATATGATTCGTTCACGTGCCCGATTAAATCTCTGAATATAGGGTTGGTATCAGGAAGGTCATCCGGAGGTAAAACAGCGCCAAATCCACATATGAGGCACAGATCGCACCCACGACCCCACAGGTGTGAGGAAACGGTAGAAGAATATAGCATGTAATACGTTTAAAACCCCCCTATGAATTGTGGACAACACAGTAAACATTCTGTAATCATTTGTCACGTGCAGCTTTGATAATTCATAAAACTTCTAAGACTGCAGCTTTTTGAACCGATAACTTCAAATATGATCGCTATTGTAATCATGTTATAGAAAAATTGATTGTAATTATTTCCAGTTCAATTCAATACATTTCAATACAACAAGAAAATATTATGCCGTTACTGCAATCAATGCCTTATTTCATGAATGAAAATATTTGACGTGCAAGATTACTCCGCAAGTACTTTTTATTTAAATCCTAATACCAACAGTATAAGCTCTGTACCTGGTAGGTATTGTTTTGTGTTTTGGAGACATTTTCACACCGGAAACACGCTGACTGTGAGTAATACTATGAGAAATGAAAAACATAACTCTGATGAATATGAAATTGTAATTTTAATGAATACTGTTTACAGGGTGGGTTTAAAGCAGTGGTGTGGACGGACGTCTTCCAATGTATTTTTATGTATGGATCGCTATTATTAGTTATCATCAAAGGAACCATTGACATTGGAGGTCCAGCAGTCGTGTTTGAAAGGAGTAATGCGGGCGGTCGCTTGGAACCACCCAAGTGAGTATAACAAACCGTACGCACAATTCACAATATTTTCTTTAATAATATGTCTGAAATATCACAGGTGACCACAAGCCTCCACAATACTACAACAATTTTGTAAATTAATTTTCTTCAAACTTAAGAACAAAGGAAATGAAATACAAACTTTAAAATATATTTTTGATTTGCTGCACATGATTGCTTTAACATGGTGATGGATGCAAAGGGTGTGTCAATATCCATGCAGTGAGGATAACGGTAAAATGACATTTTTCTGTTTCCCAGTCTGTTACAACACACAATAAAGATAGACGTAATGATACCTGCGACTTTAAGTTTCTTAACCTGATATTTGTTAAGATATTAAGAGATGCAAAGGTTATATCTATTCGTTTTATCTTTGAACAATTCTAAAACAAAGGGTCTATAATATCCCAACCGATACGGTATTTACAGATTATGAAAAAGTATTTGACCCAGTAGATTGCCAATAACTGTAGCATATTTTCCTCATCAATGAAAAACCTAAGCGTTTGTTAAGAAGCTTAAAATATGACGTAATAAGAAACAAGAATTACCATAAAAACCGGAAATAAAGTTAGTGAATAATAACGTGCAATCAGAAGACGACAGTACTGGGGGGTGTCGCTCATCACCCTAAATATTAATGGAGTAATAATGCAATGGATGAAGCCACAAACATTTATTCCTCTGAATGAATACATCTTTTGATAAATAATGGGAAATATATGAATCTGAAGATGACTTATGACGAGATTCCTCTTAATGTAAATGTCATCCAAAATCTCGGCGGTTCGAGCCCTCCCTGGAAGGTGCACAAGTACAAGCCGCTGCTGTCATCCTGACTGCGGCGAGACAGAAACTTCAGAGCGCGTACTTGGTATCTGTCCCAAGGGAGCACTGCAAAAGAATAATCGTCATCACATGGTTAGATCATCTCTAGCTTCAGTATTAAGGGAAATGAAGCAGCAAGTTGATGAAGAAGTTCACTGTGTTCCTTTTACGGAATCGAACAGAAGAGCCGAGATAATTGCCATCCATCCAAAAAAGCACTCTGGTTTAATGTTGGATCCCAATATCCGTTTTGGAAGAGACATTGAGCTGGCGGTTGAAGCTGACAGAGAAAAGAAGGATATTTATGAACCATACCCCCCATCCTTAAGCGAATTTTACAACATACGACTTGAGCATTGGTCACATAAAGGATTGCTTTTTGGTAGCAAAATACACCGGGAATATCTTGAAAGTGTTAAGCATCTACAGACATACACTCACGAACATCATAATAGGCATTATCAAAGACTCGTTAAACATTATGTGCCACCTATTTTATGTTTCATAATTGAGTTGCCAAGATGCAAAGAGCCTTAAATTCCATTATAATTTTTTTCACAAACAAAGAAAAACATATGTGTAGGAGATAAGATCATAATTCTTTCAGCATAAATTTAGAAAAATATATTTGATTTTAAATTCATGTGTGAGAGAAATGTCTATGATTCTCTAGATATTTAAACGTTTAATTTTGATATAAGGCATTTTGCTGCATTACATTGTACATTAGGGTATTTTCAACAGTAAACCGCTTAATTTAATTAATTCCATGCGCTACAGTACTGGGAACATAAACTTAGGTTGACTGGAGGAAGGAGGAAAACTAGAAATTCATTTAATTACTATATACTATTTCCATTTATTTTATTTTACTTACTTTTCCATTATTTTGTGACAGAGAAACAAAACAATATTTCACTAAATATTAAAGGGAAGCAGGTAGTTTACATTAATTTAAACTGTCAAGTTTCAACTGATCTAGTTATCATTCTTCAGGCTGTATAAAAGTGTATGACAGGGCACTGAGGGAAAATATGTTCACCATACTAGGGGACTATGGGATTAAGGGTGTCTGTCTGTTAGGTCATCAGCCCAGAGGCTGGTTGGATCCTCAAATAGCACCACCAAAGGTTATGCGGTTATAAGGAAACCGCAAAAACCAATGGCAGCACCAAAATGAGGCGTACTAGGCAAGCCGAGGAGTGAGGTAGTTTGCCATTGCTTTCCTCACTGGGTCAGAAAGTGCTATTGCAGCACGACTGACCCTATGAGCAACACCTTTCATAACACTCAGATGCACTAGCCGTGCTCTGAATGTCATTACTTAGCACCACCCATACCCCAGCAGCTTCCAAACTGTCACAGCCATGGATGAGACTGGGACTTTGGTGAAAGCTACACTTTATTCTGGATTAAGGGTAGATTATTAAAATTAATCAAAGGCATTTATGTTGACAATTGGACTGCAGTGAGAGTTGATGTGAGAATGCGTTCTTGGTTCAGGGTATTTACAGGGGTTAGACAAGGCTGTGATCTTTCACCTTTTTGGTTCGTAGTTTATATGGATCATCTGCTGAAAGGTATAAAGTGGCAGGGAGGGATTCAGTTAAGTGGAAATGTAGTAAGCAGTCTGGCCTATGCTGACGACTTGGTCTTAACCCCTCAGCGTCGCAGCCATTTAAATAGCTTCCTACCCCGCGGCCGGATGAGATTTCAACTACGCGCGACTGAAATACATCGATTCACTTAAAGCAGGTATAAGTATAAGAGTAGCCCGATTTTCACGACATTTGAAATTCCTTATGACAGAACTATGTACATGCAGATAATTACATAATTGTTTCACATTTCCTTAGTAATTTAGTTCCGTGTGATAGAGTTCGAAGCACTCTTTGAGACAGGGACTCAAGTCACACTCCTGGCAGCAGTACACTGACGTCTTCTTTTCGCCGTGTTTTGAACACAGGATACAATGTCTCTGAGGTTTGGATTTCCAACTCTTGGGTGCTAATTTCCTGATAAAATATCTTTCCTGCAACCTTGGAACTGTATTATCTGATGCGCGCCGGCCTTGAATATTTCGTTCCCCTCCCGAGCGAGCGTATTTTGTAAACAAACCTTTCACCAGCTAAACCTGATAAGGTAATTGCTCAATATTTGCCTCTGTGACCTGTGTGAATATTACTAGAGAATTTAGCAATCAGAATTCACCGTTGAAAACTTCTCTTTGACCTGTATAATTATCTATAGTCTCTTACACGAAATTTGCAAGTACTGTTTCCTCCTCATTGTCACTCTCATCATTTACCACTGCTACATCATCTATTTCATTATCACTGCTGCTTATACTGTCACTACTACTTCTGACTAAACTTTCATATGAATTATACAATATTTCAAGCACGTTACTGTCAGTCATACCACGGCTGAGCGCGGTGCGTCATACGGACTGATGAAGCTGCAGCGAGACCGAAAGCAACAGGACGAAACTGAATGAGGGGAATAACATTTATGACGAAACAAACCAACTCGATACATATTTCAGACAAAAGGTCGAGACAACGTCTTTCAAACGAGATATATACCATGAACAACTGGTTCTCGTATCGTATGACAGAAAACAGCACAAACTGATGCCTACACAGAGCGCTCGTGGAGAGTTACGAAAATATTACAAGCTGAGAAATAAAGACAAATATAATAAATAAACCGCACTCTCAATGTACAAATAGAGCAAATAACATCACACGAAAAGACAAACTTCTCAGATCATCATTTCTTTGTTTTATTCTGTGGGAAAGAATGAAGCAAACTGACTTTAAAAAAGCAAGATATTTAGTGCTCAGACTTATTTGACAAATAATTATCCTTGCAAAAACAACTACATTATAACGATTTTTCAATTCTTATTTACAACACTGATAAACCCGAAAATGTCTTCTTGAAAACAAAACAATTTGCATATCAGCAACTCCAAAATTCTTCGCGCTATAGTCGTAAATGTGAAACCATGTATGTTCTCCGGTTGGAGTCCTGTTGGCCTGACTATCAGGATGTTGGCTGGCAAGTTACGAGAGGTGGTGGTATACAATTTTAAACACTAGATTGCGTGTGAATATCCTGGATTAAATTCCAGACCTCTCCACAGTGTTCATAAGGAGAGAGGACATATGACGATGTTGATAATGAGTCATCTGTCGGACGGAAACGTTAAGCCTTGAATATACCCCTTGGTGCTAATCGACAAGAGTAGGCCATGTTCCGGCACCGGGTATTACCCTCTTCCTTCTTACTGGCATTGCTCTGAAGACGATCCTGGTCGCAGGTTTGAAACGCGTCAGTGTATAATAAGTATTACACAAACAAACATCCTCAAAATACAGTAATATATAATTGTAATGTAAGTCGTATTTGAGCAGTCCATTTACAAAACTGATCATCTGAAAATTTTACAGAACGGTCTTTGTGCAAGAATGAAATAAATTGTATTTCCGGCTTCCAGGTGTTAAAAATAGTGTGTCCTTTTATTTCACCGAATAAAAATTGCAGGAAATGGGTGAAAATTCGCATTTAAATAAGAAGATGATCAGTTTTGTAACAGTAAATGTAATTTGATTAGTTTTGTTACCGTAACACACTTTAAACTGATTTTTGTAAAAAGGTTTCTGTACTGCACAAATGCCATATATTTTTACTAACATAGAAGGAACTGAAAAATTGTGCTAGAAACATTATATCAACATAAGAGAAGCCAACATACCAACAGAAACGTCAAGCAACACTAGTAATATCACTTTTCCTGACTATGGTTAGGTTAAAGTAATAACAGTAAACTATCATTTCTGTTTTAAAATATGATCGACATAATCATGTATCAAGCTCAAAATATCACACTTAATGGCTCTTTGAATCGTTGTTTCAACCTTCCCAATGAAACGATGAGGTTAGTATCTGAGCCCATTGGCTTTTCCCCTTCTTTTTCCACTTCATCACCTGCTATTTCAACAGTACAGGAATCCAGGGCACGTTTGTAGAAGGAGACCACTCATCGCCGTAGTGTATGAAAGTAGTTTTCGCAAAATTTGTACTTTTTTTGGATTCGTTAGCAATACTAATGCAATCCGCAACGGTTTGATGTCAGTAATTTTTCTACATGGTTTGAAAATGCTCTTCAGTTGATTGAAACACTTTCTCCTCTTACTAAAATCTTTCCGCTAATTCTAGTTAAAATAAAGCGTATAAATTCAGAAAATTTGAAGCGTCACTTGCTCTTTGGCTTTACCACATCACTGACGGCTGTTTTCTAGTCGACCATCTCGACATCTTTTATATTTATTACACTTCCTTACTCTTAAAAATTAACAGTGTACTCCTGAGGATCAACAGAATATCTTCAGTGAGTTCAGAGTCTGATGTTAATTCGATTACGACAATGATTAATTTTATTTCCGTGTTCAATATTACTCATTAAACATTATACAGCAGATGATAAGTTTAGAAAACAAAATCTATGTTTTTAAAAGGCGAGTTCTGTAACCGAAGCAATGATGCAGATGAGCAGTTATGTAACTGAAACGGAATTTAAATGCTTCCATTGACAGTGAAATTAAGAAATTTCGACACTGATCACTATATATGTTGTAGCTGGCCTTGTGACAGATCGTCTACCATGTGTAACTTAAATTCCCACAAAATGTCAGATGATCAGTTTTGATAATGGACTACTTATTTATACATTACTTTGGATGGAGTGAATAACGTGGGAGTTATAAATTAACTCAGTCGAAACTAGAAATAAACGTTTTCCACTATAAAAATGTGGTTTTGGGTAAGAAGGAGTGGGATAATATTCAAAGAAATATGGCGAGATTAAGAAAACTTACAGAGGGGCAAGACAAAGGGCTTAAAACTAGAAGAGGTCACTTATCATTTTAATACTATGGACTTTGTTATTACTGAGGGTTTGTCACTTCGTGTGAGAATATTATAATTGAAAATGTAGTAGTTGATAATTGCGAATAGCATTAGAGCATCCAGAAATATGAATAATAAAAATATTCACTCTCTGGGTATTATTTATGGAATAGAGAAGTATTAAATCTGTAATTATTTTAATATGGCATGTATATATGTTGGGTAGTCAGCCCGAAGGCTGGTTTGATCCTCTGCAGTTCCGTCAACAGCTGTCATAAATAGCCTAGCTATCACTGAAGAGGCGTACTAGGAAAATAAGTGAGGTAGTTTCCCGTTGCTTTCCTCACCGAGCCAGCCGTTGCTATTACATATCAGTCTGCCAAGCCCACTGAAATGCATGCACCAACCGACCCTATGAGCGATATTTTCACACCATTCATAACAGGGACTGGCTGCATAAGGAATGGTATTACTAGCATCACTCATACCTCAGTCACGTTCATATTGTCAAAGCCAAGGATAAGACTGAGACAGGTCAATGAAGGTAACAAATTTGATATAGCCCATACCAGAAGACGCAGCGCACTGTAAACACTACATCTCACCAGCAAAGGCATTAATATGGCATACTAACGTTATATATGAACTAATGTCTCCATCAGAAGTAGTTGTTAATTATTATAAAATGTTTTAAGAGATCCGTGCTTATTTCCGTCATGTGATGATGCGTTATTATTATTATTATTATTATTATTATTATTATTATCATTATTATTATTATTATTATTAAAGCGTCTTTATTGTGGCGAAGTTAGGGCTCCCGGCCCTTTCTTACACTTAACCACTTCATGTATATACAATGTATATTTTACATAAAATTTAAACATATGAAATCTTTACAACCTAAAGTATAACCAAAGCAACTAAAGTATCACTAACTAAACTAAGGTGAGTAAAGTATAACTAAATTATATACAGGAACACATTGCAATAAACAACCATATTCACTCTCATTCATGCATCCCATTCACACTCAAGAAAGACTGGAAGTGCTTAAAAGATGACGCTGGCAAAGGATTTTAAATTTTGTCTTAGATTTAGCTTCCCTGATGTAATTGGGGAGTTCATTCCACCAGCTCGTGGCGGTGATAGTGAACGATCTGTTGTAGGTTGCGGTTCGATACACAGGAATTTCTAGCGTACAGCCTGACCGGGTATTGAACAGGTGCAGGGAACTAAGGTAGCGAAATCTGGTGGATAGGTAAGGAGGAGTGTTTTCAGAAAGCACTTCATACACCAAAGTAGTTGCGTGGAGTCTACGTCTGTCATTCAGTCGTAACCAAGATAATTGTGTATAGAATGGGGATACATGGGCGTATGGTTGTTTGTCGAATGCATACCTGATGCATGCATTTTGGGCACGTTGCAGTCTCATGCTTTGCTCGTTATTGATATCAATAAAAACTGTATCACAGTATTCGAGAATTGGAAACAAGAGCGACTGAATGAGCTTTATTTTCAAGGACCGAGGAAATATATTTTTAAACCGCTTCAGAGGATGCAGGCTTTGATATACCTTTGGCACACTTTCGTCACATGTTGCGACCAGTTCAATGTTTCGCTTATAGCCATGGTATTATTAATTGGTATTATTAATGGTATTAATAATGGTATTATTAATTCATTTAATAAATGAGACGATATTAATTCTCTCAATTATAATAGGTATAAATCTGTGCTTAGCAGGAAATATTTCTGAACCTTGTCCATAAAATGATCCAGGCCGATTTATTAGAAAAGCTTGTTTGGTTAAGTCGACCAGGGGTAGCATCAACCTTTACACCTAAATCTGGAACTGCTCAGGAATGGAGAACATTGGCAGCAGTAACTAATGTCAGAATAGGTGTATTTATATGGAAGATAGTTCCATTATCTACATCTAATAACCGGAAGCCGTCCGCAGGTATTTCATTGTAAGGGAGAATGCATGAATCAAATTCGTAAGGGCTGGTAAAATCTTTATATTCATAGCTTCAATATAATTTGTGTCCAACAGTTCTTATTGCAATAAATGGGTTTTATTCTAACGATTTAATTTTAGAGTTTGTCGGGCTGTCTTACGTTAAAATATTTACTTTTTATATTTTTTTCTCTACAGGTTTAGCAATGTGTTATTGATTACGATTAGTTTATTATTCAATAACCATAATGCAAATGTTCTAATGCGAGGGGTGCAAATAAGGTACTGTCAACGTAGTCCAGACACTCGCAGGAGATCGGGCATGCGCAAATAAGATACGGGAGCGGTCAGGTTGTCCACTTGACGGACATACAGTTGGGAGTATTGTTTCTGTATGGCGCTGAAGTGAAGAGTGTCTATTTCTTCGCTCTAAAACATGTTTTCAGATCAGCGTTTATAGATGAAAATCGAGGTTGCCATGACAAAAATGCAACAAAATGTTATCGAGGATTACGTGAAGCCTGTGTCAAGAATGCATTACCGTATACGACGGTTGCATGATGGGTCAAGGCATTTCTTTCGGATCGGAATGAGACAGCGGATTTGCAACGCAATTGTCGGCCGTTCATTCTACAAGATCAGATTGACATCGTGAGTGGTCTCGTTTCAATAGACCATCGATGGAGTGCCCGGTAATTATCTGTAGAGGTTGGTCTCAGTCATCAAACGGTGGAGCAAATACTGTCGAAATCCCTTAACACGAGGGAAATATTGCCCCTTTGTGTTCAACATCAACTCACCGACGTACAGAAATGGCACCCGTATGCAGCTCTGTCTGGCATACATATGAACAGATACCGAAACGAAGGACACGCATTTCTGCAGCGTATTGTCGCCAGTAGTGAGACGTGGGAACGGGCCTACGAGCGTGAATTAAGGCGTCAGTCGAATTAATGCTGTCACCCAGGTTTGCCACGTCCAGAGAAATTTCGATAGGAACCCAGTCGGGTGAATCGTATGCTGATTAGCATACAACTACGAGGCTGTTCTTCTTACGTATGCTCTTCCTGGGGCACAAACCGTCAGCAGTGACTACTATAGGCGATTTCTGCAGCGACATGCTCGTCCGGCTATGCGGCGCAAATATCCACGTTTATTACGAGACGATAGCCTTAGCGTGTTGCATGACAACGCAAATTGTGATCACACAAACAATGTCAAGCTCTTATTGCAACGGTGGCATTTGAACGTCTTGGAACACCCTCCGCACTCACCAGACATGGGTCCTTGTGACTTCGACCTGTTTTCGGAGTTGAAGGAACCCCTCCAAGACCGCCGATTTCTTAAGGTGACATTTATACTCCACGCAATATAACGCTCCGTCGCAGCCATCAACAGAGAACGTCTTGCCAACAGTCCCCAACGGCTTCGAGGAATTTAGCAATAGGTATTAGAATTTACGGGTGGGTACATTGCAGGAAAGTGATACAATTGTACTTGTTAGTTCATAAAATATTGCATTCTACTGATATTGCCACTACTTTATTTAAAGTTTGGCTTTCTTTTAGGTCCGTCCCCTT
The DNA here is from genome assembly GCF_040414725.1 of Anabrus simplex. Lineage (NCBI taxonomy): Eukaryota > Metazoa > Arthropoda > Insecta > Orthoptera > Tettigoniidae > Anabrus > Anabrus simplex. Next base: position 470,852,165 of record NC_090267.1, read on the forward strand.
CAAATGACAATGTCTATCGTAGTCTCCTTTCTTACTTAGGAGTACGGTAAGGTTATACATTTAGGGACCTTTTGAAAAAGAGACGAAGCAATAAACACGTTTTAATACTCTTTTGCAGTTTTTTCATACTTTCACGCCCCACTGTACCTGAAAAGCTTTATGACCCAACAAATGGGGATTATACACACTACAGTAATGCATATTATGGCGAATAATGGTTCCATTGTTGTAAAATTATGCTTTGTCTGTAAATAAGAGAGTTGCTAGGAAAACAGAATCAGTGTCCACATGCTGTAGGGTCCAATGACAGAAATCCACCAGGGCATCGAAATCACGACCATGGAGCTTCTGGTGTAAGGGCATGTGGTACGAGTTAAACCAGTGGGTGTGCAATATCTACATAACAGAAGTTCGGCTTATGATCGTCTCCTGTATAATGGCCTGTGTGCTAGTATGCGGGTTACGCTGGATAGCGTAAAACACGACCTCTTAATTGTCATGGGATGGTCTCGAACAGGCCATGTTCTTCCCAGGGATGAAGCATCCAACAGGCGTCTTTCCACACTCCGAAATGTCGTGCCCGTCAGTTGTTGTCCATGCGGATAGCGTTTTTGGTACAGGCGTTCTGCCTGGTATGCATTCTGTCTAGCTTCTCCATAGACAAGTAATACATCCACATATTCCTCGCTGGATTTCATCTCGAGGCAGTGAATAAACTTTGTGTTGTGAATTGCTTCGAGGGAGGGGATTTCGCCCAGTTACATACTTACCTGCCATCGCATGTTGTTATCGTTCCAATTCGGCATAATTTGCCCTACCTGTGGTCTGCGAAGCTTGAAAAATGTACGACGTAGCTGACTGGGCACAGGCCATCATATCCTCATCCTCGTCCAACCCAGCACCATACCGCGTGCAACGATACATACAGTCTTTTTAACAGGATAAAATAAACAAATCAGTCTTTGGAAGCTATCAAGTATTCAACCCTACCAAATCCCAGGCAACTGGCTGTTAAAGAAATTTCTTACGTGAGATTCGATCCTCCTACCTCGAGCACTGTCCACTACCACTTATCTCTCCGCCCACTTGCCATGTGAGCTAATGCGACACTTGACCTACGGCGCCCACTTCCCAGCCTATACAGTACCGTGCTCCCGGTCTGTGCGTCCACATCTTGTTTTAAAGTACATGTTCTGCGCATCTGTACTCGTTTCACTGGTTCATTCGAGGTACGCGTAATGAAAGAATAGTGGCGCTTACGATTCCTGCTGTCTTCCAGCCCCTAAGCACACCTCTCGTTATATTATCCCGATTTACGGAAATGGACCGATGTCTTTCAGAATTGTAGTTAATGTGAAGGGATGCATGAAACTGGATCGCAAGGGGCTGGTGGACCACCCGTTATGTGGCCAGCTGAGATACTTCTCTCCTATTTAAGTGTCCGTGATTTTTCTTTCTGGCGAACATTAAACTAAGTAAACTGCGCGAAAATAATCCACGCTCCTTCAAAGTCCTGGAGAATGAAATCAGCCTATTTATAGGTGATATTTCAGAGGTGGAGATACAACAAGTGTTTTGAGGCTTTCTACTCCGACTATATGTTAGTGTCGAGAATAATGGATATAATTTTTTCTCCAGTTGCTTTACGTCGCACCGACTTAGATAGGTTTTATGGCGACGATGGGATAGGAAAGGACCTGGCCTTAATTAGGGTAAATCCCCAGCATTTGCCTGGTGTGAAAATGGGAAACCACGGTAAACCATCTTCAGTGTTGCCGACAGTGGTATTAGAACCCACTATCTCCCGAATACAAGCTCACAGCTGCGCGCCCCTAACCGCACGCCAACTCGTCGGGTGACATAATTTTTTACAGCAGCTTTGATTAAATCTTAACTAGTCATTTAGGCCTACTGTAATGAAACTAAATGCCTGCCCCCTCTGCTAGAAGTCTAGCGATGAATTGTAGGCAATCTGTTCCCTCAACATCCCCTTTATATTGTGGTCTCGCGGGGTTATTGGGAAATTCGTTGAACTGTTTCGGAAGAGATTACCATTATCTCAATCTTTACGAGATGGAATAGCCACAATAGTGTTGAACATATCGTGGAAAATCTTAGTTGGTCACATACGTACACGAAAAATTGTTCATGATTCATTGTACACAAAACGTTGAGTGTATGAAACTAGGGAGGCAGTTTTCAGATAAACTAACTGGATGCCTTTCCTTCTACTTTAGTAGTACAGCGAAACGGTTTTAACTACTCATTACCAATGATCTGCACATCAGCTCTAAAAACAAGTTTGAAATGAAACGGACTACGGAAACCTGTCTGGAATATATTCAGAATATACTATCCAAAATTTACAGATGTTTGGGTGAAGTAGAATTTACAGATTATGTTTTAGTGTGTTTAATTTTAAGTTAGATTTCATAAGCTTGTTTATTCATCCTTTATTTATGTACGATAGATGTTCCTTCAATGCATACTACACATTAGGAAGCAGTTCACATATATGTACCAATGAGTTACGTTGCATTTATTCAGATAAGTATTTCTTCCAGTTCCTCATTAAACTACTCCATTCGTTTACTCTTCCGTATAAGTAGATATGCCGCGTTTTCCTTCTCCAGAATTAGTCATTAATATGCAGTGTGAACGGTAAAATATTTCCTTCCGCATTACGTTAACAATGTGATTAGTAGACATTGTTTTCTCTTGAGAATATCCTTCATTTGCTTTTACAATTGAGGCACTTAGTGTGAACATGGTATAAGTTACAAACTTAACGATATTTAGTTTGTGAGGTATAATATGTACTCTATTCATACCAAACATTTTAGGGAGAATGTGGTACATTTCTTTATCCAGCTGGTGCTAACCTCATGTGGACGTAAATATGAACTAACACATCTCTGCACATGTATTAGTATAATGGTGATTCATGCATGTATAGGGAACCATGAATGATATGAATATCCGAGACTTGTTCAATCTTTTGCAGTTTTGACCTAAATCCAACAATTTATTACACATTCTGGTCCCTCACGATTGGCATCTTCTGCAGTCATCTAAATCAGCATACCTTCTACCAGGGCATGCTGCAAAGGTACATCAGTATTCCTTCGCTGGGAACTGCAAAGATGTGAGTATCTACTATCTGTATACATTATGTTATTACCCATCAGAAGGGTTCCAATTCACCAACCGGGTAACTTCTACATTCTAATATACAAAGTCGAGTTTGTGCAAGGGTCGTCTACTGTAATTGTGTTGCACTGCAGCGGAGAGTTTGCACTACATGATGTTGCCGTGACAGTTCTTCGCTAGTCCCAGCAAGAGGCAGTTGCGTGCAAACAGTACCCGTTTTGAAGAATACTTGAATGTCAGCGGCAGAACTTGAAAAGGTCGTAGTTCGAGCCTAGGGCAAATTTCCAGTTCTGTCAAAATTTATGCAAATCAGCTAGCGAAATGTTTGAAATCACCAAGTCGAATTCACCCGGATTACCACGACAAGAAAAAGGTACGAAAAGATAGGTCATGTACTATGTAATCCTTGAACAGTTAGTGCCAGTCCACGAACATATTGACTGTAGTACGCGCATAGGTGTACACTGTGTTGCCTACACTGTAAGTGCCAGTCCAATATGTTATGACTGTAGTAAAAGAATGTACGTTGTGTTGCCTACACTGCAGGCGTCAGTCCACGAACTTATTGATTGCAGTACGTACATAGGTGCACAATGTGCTGCCTACACTGTAAGCGCCAGTACAAGTAGTTGCTGACCGTAGTACAAGAATGTACGTTGTGTTGCCTACACAGTGAGCGCCAGTCCAAGTAGTTATTAACCGTAGTACAAGAATGTACGTTGTGTTGCCTACACTGTGAGCGCCAGTCCAAGAAGTTTTTGACTCTAGTATAAGAATGTACGTTGTGTTGCCTACACTGAAGGCGTCAATCCACGAACTTATTGATTGTAGTAGTACAAGTCGGCATCCGATGTCGAATTGTTAATATGCTAGTAGATGATGTCGACTGATTTTTATACAGTGAGAAATATAACCAATGTCACGAAGTTCGTTTCGTGCGGAAAAGGAACCTCGAGAACACGTTGGGTGTTTAAATGGAAGCAGTCATTTGGCACACCAATCTAACACAGAGTTCAAGGTTTTGATGACATTTCTGGTTAAGTAGCTTATCGCGATCTGTAACCACAGAAAGGGCTTCTTGTTAATGATGTTATAACGTATAGAGTATTTATTACATACGTTATAAGCTTGATAGCGACTGAAGAAAAACCTGGATAATGTTGTCCGATGGACGGCAGACAATGGTATGATGGTAAACGGCATGAAAAGTCACGTTGTATGCTTTACCAAGAGGAAATATCACTGTTTTAATCAATATGTTGAAATACCTCTATGGGATTTTAAGGCTATTTCTTATTAGTTTTGATCATGGTAGAAGCGTCCTGACTGACATAATTCAGCGAAATACCTGAAGAGCCATACTTCGCCATTCTTCTCTGCCCAATCACTTGGTGTACCTAGATGTAAATATAAAAAAAGAACTTCAATGGGTTAATCACGTCAACGAAGTTGTAAATAAAAGTAATAAATCTCTGCATTATGACAGTATATACTGCTTGTCGTAGGTGAAAGGGAGAGGGCTATTGATTCTCTGGTAAAACCCCAATTAAAATACGGTTCCGGTAGATTGGTCCCACACCGGAATTAACTGACGCAAGAACTGGAAAAGACACAAAGGAAAGCTGAATGATTTATTCTGGGTGATTTTTGGCAAAAGAATAGTGTTACGAAGATGTTGCGGGCTGTGGGATGGGAAGACTTTGGAGTAAGTAGACTAAGCAAATGTTTTCAGAATAATTTTACATTAGCTTGACATCGCTGCAGATAGGTCTTATGGCGATGATGGGATAGGAAAGGCCTACGAGTGGGAAGGAAGCATCCATGCCCTTAATTTGGCTACAGCGCCAGCCTACAATCTGTTGTAAATATGGAAAACCACAGAAAACCATCTGTAGGGCTGCCAACATTGGGGTTCTAACCCACTATCTCCCGGGTGCTAGTTGAGAATTCCGCGCCCCTAAGCGCACGCCAACTCGCCCGGTAATCAGTACGTTCTGAGATGGCGTGGACTGGCATTACAGTATTTGAAGAATAAGCTTGAGTGGAGCTTTACAAGTAACAGAAAATCATAATAGGAAGTTGAAATTCAAGGGGAAAATTTCGGAAAGTGTTCACTTATTGGAAGAGGAATTACGGAATGGAATAATTTATCAAGAGAAATGTTCAATAAATTTCCACGTTCTTTGAAATCATTAAGAAAAGACTAGTTAAACAACTGATAGTGGATACACCAGCTGCGTGACAGCCCTAAATGCAGATCATTGATTGATTGATTGATTGATTGATTGATTGATTGATTGATTGATTGATTGATTGATTGATTGATTGATTGATTGAACTTTCAGTGGGACTGGAATATTTAACATGACGCGCAATGTTGTACAGGTGATTTCAAATTCAAGTACTTGCACATTAGCAGAGTTCATGCAGAAATAGTACTCACTGGCCGTGAGCGTGTGAAATCTAATCCAGCTGCGATATCGCTCAAGGCCATGGCGGTCAACTTAGGAACCAGGAGTTTCGTGACAACGGTGAATATGTCATCAGGCAGGATGTGTACAGTAGTATGCTAGGAAAGCTAGTATTATATTCCACAACTATTGTTTATTTACGATTCGTTGGTGTGTACAAAATCGACTCGCACTCTGATGATATATTCAAAAGAACATCTTGATTATCGAGCTTCAAATTGGACTGTGTTTTGTCCATTATTTTACAAATTTCAGGAAACGGATTTGTTTATTATAAGAAGCGAACAATAATCACAGAAGAAGTTCTTGAAAACATCCGCCATTGCATGGGATATTCACCTAAGGAACGTCTTTCCCAGCAATGAGGAGTTCCCTCCGGTTGTCCATGCAAAGCCAAATGAGTACAGAAAACTGAAGGAAATATCTCCTTGAGAGATACGGGTAAGTACATAAGTGATACTTTTTTAAATATCTTTAGCTAATGAAAAAATTATTGATATTATAGTGGTAAAGGGTGGACTCTATTTCAATCGGTTATTTTATGAAAACCGTGAAGTCACTAATTTAGTCTTTGTTATGTTATGTGAGAAAATGAAAGCTGCAACATAGCTGCACCATTGTATGCGGTAATCTCGTAAGTCTGAAGAATACAAGGGATATAACGACACTGAGAAAATTTGCCAAGTTCCAGGATTTATAAACCGAACTATTTCTGCATACAAATCCTGCATACAAAGTCGTCAGAGTCTGCCCTATGGGACAATTTTTTCAATTCTAGGAAAATTATGGTATGGTTAAAGCAAGCCAGTTTATTGATGGCCTTCTGAGCTACAACTTCAGGCTTATTAACCCATTACCTACCAAAATTAATTCAAACTGAATTTTACCCTATAATTGATTTTATTTAAATGTTTGGGGAAAGAATAAGCGAGAAAGGGGCGCCCCAATTTTGTGACATTGGCAACTTACAATTGCAGGTTACACTATTTTAATTATGCAAAATAACAGTCACTGTGCATTCATATGCACTCATTTATTACTTAACAACATATTTACAAATTTTATGACTCTACATCTATTCAGTGACGAATATTTTAACCATAGGATGAACAAAATATCGAGATAGTATTTTCACAGCATCGCAGAAAAATTCGTCATAAAGCGGAATTCTGCCACAAGAAATAAACCTTCGCCTCCAGTGAAATGTGCAACATGAGTTAGGCACTCAAATTTATGGCGGCTAACGTTCATCGGGTATGATATAGAACAAAGCATTTATCGTGCAGAGGCACATCGCAACGTACACAAACCCTTGTCGTCTTCTTCCAATGTCCGCATCTTCTCTGAGATGCAATCGGTGTAGGGAAATGATTTCCTGAACGGGATCTGACTTCAGTGCTTACTCTGCCTCCTAGGTGTTTGATGCTTTGGGGGCCTCTGCGTTTGGGTGTTGAACCAGATGTTTTAGAAAGATACGCTAGCGCCATCTTCCTTCGTACATCTAGTAGAGCTACATTATCTTCTTCATGTTTGTCCGTGTATATTGATTCCCGAACTGCAGCGATCACTACCTGACATTGGGACAAAGCATCAGTGACCTGTTTCAGAGTGCCGGTCTTGTGAATGGAGTTTTCAATGAAAATAGCAAAAACGTTCCGGCGTTTGTGTCTCTTATTTATATATTTTTATTTATATATTTCATTGATATATTTTAAATAATGTTCTCAATCGTTTTTAGTTAGATAACACCTGTATTCTCCTACCGTTTAAGCCGTTAGGTTGTATTTATTATGCCCTATAATTCATAACCCAGATTCGACCCTGTGGATATTATCACTGGAGACCCAAATGGGTAGGGGGCGGGTGCAATCTATACCCTATGGAGAGGAAATTCAAATATTTTGGAAAACCGTGTATGACTGGGATGTCACTGACACATATATTGGTTAAAATTGTTGTTCATTTCAGAATCATTTCTCCGGTATTTTATTTCGAAAAACATTGTTCTTTAGCTTTTAGAAATTATTTGTTAATTAGATAAATAATGTAATTCAAAATATTATTTTAAAAATTGTCCAACTAATATCCTGAACCTGACTTTTGTGTGTATGTTATAATAAAATATGATTCATAAGCTTCGAAACATTTGAAGATTCCATCTCCAAAACAGCATAAATCCTTAATAAACTATTCTGTAAAAATCGCGGAAAAGTGATAACTCATTTCCTTTTGATGGAAGTGGACAACCTTTATATAGCTTGGTGATCACACACTTATTGTAGTCACAATTATGAAAGTCAAGGCTCGTTATTGGCGAAGTTATTAAATATTTTTGGTTGGATGTAGAACGTTTTGGAATTGTACAGTGGAGTGATAGAATTTTTAAAATTAAATAATAATTTAGATTGGAGATAATATTATAATTATGCACATTACTGTAAGCACAAATCATAAACTTGAAATACGATTATCATTACCATAAAACTGTAATATATTAAAAAATAGCTTTCTGATACTCAAACTTGATTTTTAATATCAATCACGCGTTTCTTAGTGACACCATAATGGTTTTTCCTTTGCTAAGGAAATTTCTTAACATTAAATCGAACTTAACACAACAGTTTAAATCCTCAGGTCATCATATTCATCAGCGGGATGATGTAATTCCTCATGGTCTTCATTATAATCTGAAGTACCCTAGATAGCATCTTTATTGAATGAAAAATCATTCACATTTCTCCGCACGGTCCCGAATTTATCTCGGTCTATTTTGGAACAGTTGGCGTAAAGAACTGCATGAATGTTCGTTTATCTTGCCTTGCCAAATTACCACATCCATAAACACGCTGTTTTCGATTACATCCTGGAAAGAACAAGTTTAGTCATGAAATAGGTAACAGATTTGTTACAAGAGTACGTTGAGATACTCAAACCGCCATTATTTCATTTTTTAAGTAAAAGAGACAAGTTTTGGAAGTCTAACGACGATTAGAGTATTGATACAAGTAAATTATATAGCACTACGGCATGCTTAAATATGATCTAATTTTCAGAAACAAAAAAAAAATTAAACATTCTCTACGTAATTATTTGTTCAGCTTTTCTGGTTTTCCGCCAACGGCCGTAGCTGTGTTGAAACACCGGATCCCGTCAGATCTCCGAAGTTAAGCAACATTGGGCATGGTCGAGAAGTGGATGGGTCGCCACGCGCTGTTGGTGGGGGGTAAGGGAATGGAGGAGCGGAAAGGAACTGGTCGCCCTACCGTACGTAAACTCCGGCTCAGGTACACCTCTGCGGAGGTTCGGACATGCCTTCGGGCAGAACACACTAGTACCTTACCTCTGGTTTTCCTACACATTTATAATTCTTGGCTTAGGGGTTTTCAAAAACAACCGACTCATTTTCCGTCCAACCATGCGTGCAGCCAGTAGAGAGAATGTAACTTACGATACGTGCCCGGGAAACTCATAATCGGCCCACCTAGTAGAAGGGGTAGTATTGATTGCAAACAACAACTTGGCTTACTATTTTTCGAAGAACCGGTGAGTAGTATATTCATAAAGCCGTTATGCTAATAATAATTTTTATGCGCTTGTCTGTAAAGGAATGCCTGGAGTACATGACAAATTCAAGGATTTCAAATTAGATTGCCCTGAAATCTGGAACTCACCAGCGAAGTTGGATATCGATGAGAGAAACAACTAGCTCACGGATAACCTGTTTATACAGAAAGACATTTGACTCAGTGCCACATTCTTGGCTTGTTGAGGTCCTTAGAGTATATAAAGTTGACCCGAAAATAGTGACATTCCTAGCAACTACCATGCAGACTTGGAAAACTACTATTAACCTCTACAATGGAGAATTGTGTGTGATAACTGACCTCATACCAATTAAAAGAGGCATTTTCCAAGGTGATTCCCTCAGTCCGCTATGGTTTTGTCTTGCTCTGAACCCACTATCATACTTACTGAGTTCAACAACATATGGATTCACTATAAAAAATAAGCAAAGAACAATCTACAAAATTTCACATCTGCTGTATATGGATGATCTGAAACTGTATGCTGCATAACAAAGACAACTTGAATACCTTGTTTCAATTACCCACAATTTCTCCACAGACATCTGCATGAAATTTGGACTTGATAAATGTGCTACTCAGACAATTAGGAGGGGCTCTTTCTCGACAAAGGGCATCGACTCTGAAGTTACAGATATCTCACCACTGACAACAAATGAGACATATCGATATCTTACATATAACTAATCAGCAAGGATTCAACACAAGGACACAAAACAGGCATTGAGACTGACATATATTGAACGAGTAAGTCGAATCATGCGTTCTAAGCTCACAGAGAAAAGCATCGTTAAGGCCATCAACACGTTTGCTATACCTGTTCTCACATACTCATTTGGAGTCATAAAGTGGACTACAACTGAGTTGAAGGATCTTCAAACGAAAGTGAATGTGTTACTGATAAAACACAACATGCATCATCCAAAATCAGCCTCAGAAAGACTCACTCTGCCTCGTTCGAATAGACCTTGAGAAATTACACAATGTACAAATTACATCACTAAAGTGCTACTTCAAACATAAATCAGAAACCTCGGTCCTACATAGTGCAATGGTTGTAGCATATAACGGTTTTACACCCCTCAATCTGAACACCCCGGCTTCACTTACAATGTCATTCTCCACAAATTAGGAAAAGATCGTTCTCTGGAAAAAGAAACCTCTTTATGGACGGTATCCAAATGAGTTAAATCAGCCATATATCGACAAACAAGCGTCGCATGAGTGGCTGACACACTCGGATATATACCCAGAAACAGAGGGCTTCATGTTCGCCGTACAAGATCAAGTCATTGCCTCAAGGAACTACAGAAAGCATATCTGTGCAGATCTCTGTCGACGATGTAATTCATCTCCAAAAATCATCCAGTACATAACCTCAGGTTGTCGGACTCGTTGGCTAAATGGTCAGCGTACTGGCCTTCGGTTCAGAAGGTCCCGGGTTCGATTCCCAGCCGGGTCGGGGATTTTAACCTTCATTGGTTAATTCCGATGGCTTGGGGGCTGGGTGTTTGTGCTGTCCCCAACATCCCTGCAGCTCACACACCACACATAACACTATCCTCCACCACAATAACACGCAGATACCTACACATAGCAGATGCCGCCCACCCTCATCGGAAGGTCTGCCTTACAAGGGCTGCACCCGGCTGGAAATAGCCACACGAAATTATTATTATTATTATTACCTCAGGTTGTCAATTAATGGCAGACACAAACTACAAGTACAGATATGACCAAATTGAAAAATTCTTTCACCAGAAATTAGCCCAACAAAGTAACCATGTTGGAAGTACAAACCCCAATCAGTCCGGGAAAGTGAAAATTTCAAAGTTTACTGTGATAGAAGTATCATTACTGATAAAACTATTACCTGAAATAGACCAGATATAACTTTTGTAGGTAAAACAAGAAAATCTGCTTCATAATTGACATAGCTTGCCCTAATATTTGCAATCTCCAATCAACACATACAGAGAAGATTTCCAAATACACAGATCTGGCCACAGAGATAAAAACCATGTGAAAACTCAACAATGTTATTATAATTGCAGTAGTGATTGGATGCAATGGTATTATACCAAAGACACTACACAGGAGCATTGAAGCTCTTAATCTCCACCCTCTCACTTACAGAGAATTACAAAAAGCAGCAATCCTGGCCACTTACCACATAGTAAAGAAGTTTATTGGCATGAACCATCCACCATATACAGAGGACTAATGAAAATCGTCCACTAATAATTTTGATCATTTATATATAGTAAATATCTCATAAATATCTGTCACGTTTATTTGTCAACAATGTAAATACGTTCCGATATGTGTGAAGCATATGTGCGAATGTACTAAATAGTACTTCTTCCATGTACATTGTATCGAAAAAGCTCACAAACCCAATTATAAAATTGTGAATTATATATAATAAAATATAAAAATAGCTTCGCATATAATGCAGTAGTTAGGAATGATAGTGATTTTTCCTAGTGATTTACACAACACAAGTGCACTCGTAGACTTTCATGAAATGCAAGCGAAATTTCCACGTGAACTGTGCTTTTAGCAGGTGGCTACAAACATTCAGTTCCTTTAGAATTCTAAGAGTACAGCTATTCCAACAGACGTTTTATTTCTCGACGTAAATAGGAATAAAGTGTGTCGTGATGAATTCCAATGAACAGTGTAAACATTAATTTGGCAAAAGAACTCTATGCAAGTGATAGAAGTCAAACATTATTATTTTAATATTCCTATGGAAAGCCACAACAAGTTTCACAAGTATGACTTATTTTTCTAACTTTACGTTTGGGTTGTAAGTTAAAACCGAGTCAATAATTATTATTCACAGTGTGCTGTGGTTTATGTGAATCATTCCGATATTTCGGGGATAATTAAATTTGAACAATCGCGTAACTTAGTCAGTGATTGGTTACCCCGCGTCGGGACCTTCAAGAATCAACGGCGACTCATTGCGGCTTACAAAGAATCGTGTTTTCATGTTTGGGCTGCTGCAAATAAGGGATATCGGTTGCATGCGTTGGTTGCTGAACACGAGTAATCGTATTTCCATGGTTGGGTCGCAAGGAGGAACTATGGAGACAACGTCACTGAAACCAGCAAAATTGTAAGGTGAACCTTATGTCAATAAATTCAGTTTATAAAAATCTGAACTCATTGTAGTTATTACCTCTCTCTGTACCCAGCTCCAAGTCTACACCCAATGTGCGCTTTGATTGAGATATATTAATTCTCCAAAATAACTGTTCGTGGCTTATTGTTAACTAATTTCCTGATACAATATAGATAAGCGATTTATCTTCCATCTTTAAGGCTTCATTTCAAATGATAAGAATTTTCTTATTATACTGTAGTATATCAGTTTGGAATACGTTTTATTTCAATGTTTAGATATTTTAACGTGCTATTTCTTGGGCTTACAGAGCAGCATTAATCACCAGCTGCGTAGGATCAGTACTTTTCTGCGTTACCTGCTCCTACTTTGGTCTCCTGATCTACGCAGAATTCCACGACTGTGATCCTATTACGACAAAGGTAATGATTAGTTTCTTATATAAGAGAAGTTTTTGGTTTATTATTATTTATTGAAATTTTCTTCCTTAATCACCCTCTTGTCAAGATCCTGGTTGCTTCTTACATTGTCGGACACTGTATATTATCTGACAGCGTTGTGAAAATTGATGCCGGCCCCGCTGATTAAGGGTAACGGGTTTGCCACTTACCCAGAGGCGTCGGATTGTATTACCATCCAAGTCGGGAATTTTCACCTGGATCTGAGGACTGGATTGAAAGTCAGGTATCCTACGTGATTACAATTGAGGATATGACAGCCCCGTTCTAGAAAGCGAAGAATAACGGCCAAGAAGATTGTCGTGCTGACCACGTGTCAATTCGCAATCTGCAGGGGTCCCGGCTGAGCAGAGGTCGCTGTGTAATCTAAGGCTCATCAGGGCTGTAACACCATAGTTTTCCTTATTGTCAAAGTCGGCCACTGCTGCCTTTCACTTTGGTTTTGGCAAGAGCCTCTGTATCGAGTTCAAAGGTCGGTCCTCTCAGTACGCCAGTTTCCAGAGGACAGTTAGTGGAGGTTGACACTACTGTATGGGGACATGACTGTGAACTTCAATTACACGCATTGAAGAGGAATATATATGAAACACTAACTTGTATGAATATTGAATTTTCACGGCCGCATTATAATCGAAACAGACTTTCAACGTATTAGGTCGTATTACCTACATGTAGTACGTGTTGAAGAGATGTTAAGTCATCATCATCATCATCATCATCTGTTTACCCTCCAGGTTCGGTTTTTCCCTCGAACTTAGCGAGGGATCCCACCTCTACCGCCTCAAGGGCAGTGTCCTGGAGCTTCAGACTCTTGGTCGGGGATACAACTGGGGTGTATGACCAGTACCTCGCCCAGGCGGCCTCACCTGCTATGCTGAACAGGGGCCTTGTGGAGGGATGGGAAGATTGGAAGGGATAGGCAAGGAAGAGGGAAGGAAGCGGCCGTGGCCTTAAGTTAGGTACCATCCCGGCATTCGCCTGGAGGAGAAGTGGGAAACCACGGAAAACCACTTCCAGGATGGCTGAGGTGGGAATCGAACCCACCTCTACTCAGTTGACCTCCCGAGGCTGAGTGGACCCCGTTCCAGCCCTCGTACCACTTTTCAAATTTCGTGGCAGAGCCGGGAATCGAACCCGGGCCTCCGGGGGTGGCAGCTAATCACGCTAACCACTACACCACAGAGGCGGCAGAGATGTTAAGTACAGAACAAAAATGCGGTCGTGGAAATTCAATATTCACATGCCCCACAACGGGCGACTTAAACGCACTCTACAGTGTGCTAGCAGCAGTGCCAGACCTGTAGATCAGACCCTTTCAGACAAAACAAAGATGGCCTAGGCCACCATAGCTCAATTGGTAGAGCAACCGACGCGAAATCGGGAGGTTGTGGGTTCGGATCCCACTGGTGTCCGGCTGGCCATTTTTGTTCTGTACTTAACATCTCTTCAACACGTACTACATGTACGTAACACGACCTAATACATTGAAAGTCTGTTTCGCTAACTTGTATGTTTCACAAAATCGGGAGAGAGTTAAACGGCCTGGTTTGTACCAAGATCTTCTAAATCGTCTCAATAGTACAGGAAAAATCTTTCATTTCTTGAAAAAATCAACGGAAATATATTTATTTCATGTAATTCGTTTAACTAGAATACCCGTGCAAGAACTCTTGCATGTGGAAATTCGTCTCCCTACCTTCTATCCCCACCCATATGAAGGGTGAATTTATTTCTCACTTATTAAACTTCTTTGTAGACAATGTTTATGTAGTACCATTGGTATCAAGTACCACTTAACCGTAACTACCCCCGTGCATTATACATGCCTTATGCGTTAAAACAAACGTGAATCATTACTTCCATAAGAACGTCAAATCCCACCAAACCAAGCATCGGTCAAATATTCGCGGACGCTCAATCACAGGTCGGAAATTAAGCCGAATCACGGATTTTCATATCCCCCTCCTCAAGTTCTCCCCTCCTAACCTATCTGGCTATTTTTTGGAGCACTCACTACTGCAGATTACATTCAACACAACGCAATAGCCCATGCCAAGCTCGGTCATACAAGTGCTACCAATTGATGAAGAACCCATTCTGACTGGGGTGAACTATGATTTAAAGGCATCCAGTTTGTCACAGTTCCTCTCGGGGACCTTGGGTGCGAGATTAATATCTGGGTGATAGGGGTTTTTTGTCCCCACAGTCGTTTTTTGTTTCAGATAGTAAGTCGTATGTGAACCAAGTTTGGTGGAGAGCTATGCTGGAACATACAGTACTGTTATCCGTAATCTCCATCATTTTGGACGCATTCTTTTCCGCCCCTTCTCACCATCGTGACAATGGGGCTAATCTTGGACTTAAATTACATTTGGAGTGTGACTATTCACCTCGGCGACCCCCAAAACTATTGAATCTGAAATAATATAAGTCGTTTTCTATTAATTTTATACTTCACCCCCTATCCATCCCCGCCAAAAGGAGTCCTATGAGTGTCTTTCACAACAGTAAATCTTTTCCAGATGGTAAATCATATGTGTACGAATTTTCGTAGGCAGCTATGGCCAAACGTACATGCATAATCTCGTTGCTGTAGAATATTGGAGCTGGCGTTGCCATGGTTGAGGCAGTTCATTTCTTTATCCGATTCCTGGAGCTGGGGTAGTGTGGTGACAATATCTCCGTAACGGTTGGTTTTAGAGCCTTAAAACATGGTTTTCTGGACCGTAGGTATTGCCGAGCTTTGTATTTTGCGTTAAGGGGGAGCTTTTTCTCGTCCTTGTACGACAAAATCGATATTCCGCTTATATTAGCCTAGTATTTTTATATATACCCCGTCGCACCCCCCCCCCCTCGAATTGTTCAAGGAATGCAAGATGTTTCCTGTACTATTGAGACGATTTCATATAACTAGGCAACTTCTTGCTAAGGAATATGTTCATTACCGCACCAGATGGAAAAACAATCCACTCGCGTGCAATGAACATCATGCATCATACAAATACATCGCCATTTGTGTAAAAAAATAGTTTCGTGAAATTAATACACATAGGAATCTTAAAAATAGAACAATTTACAGTCATTATTTCTTTGTTTTGTAAGTCAAATTACAATTAAATGTAATAAGAAACATATCAATAACAAAACAACCAAATATAATCAATAAAAATATTAATAAAAATTGCATAAAGTGGAATGAATGAAAAAGCACCTTTTATTTATTGAGGAGTGGCAGTTCACGACGGATATCACTAGTATATATATACATATATAAAACGCTAACGTGTATGTTCACAAAACTCAAGCTCTTAAACCATAATGAGTTGAAGAGGTATTATTCGTACCAAAATCTTCCAAATCGTCTGAGCAGTACAGGAAAAATCTTGAATTTCATGAAAAGTCAACGGAAATATATATTCATTATTTAATTTAAACGGTCACCTTGCTTGTTTCGCAATCGCTACGATAGAAACCACGAATATGGTGCGCACTCTGCTTTCTATTCACGGCGTTGCGTTGGTCACAGAGCCTGCCCTACTGTCAGTCATCATCAAGACCGGCAATGTGCTTTTACTGCATGGCGTTGCCTAGGATACTGAAAGTCACGATTTATCTCAAGCAAGCAAGTCGTATAGTTTAGAATTTTACCTCTGGCGCTGCGTATAAAACGAGATCGGATAATTGAGTTTTGTATCTTGCAGTGAATGGCCGTGCTGAGCAGTATAACGTAGATAGTGATCAAGTCGTTGGTTTTATTTCATTTGCGATTACATCATACCTCGACGACGTGCTAGTATAGAATACAACACGGCAAATACTAAATGACTACGCGTATTATGCAATAATAAAAGTTATTGATGAGAGAGGAGACCATTTAGAGACTACCCAAAAAGGGCAAACCACTCTTTGCTGGAAGATAATGAAACTTCTCTGGAATGAAACTATTATCTCAAGATTGTGAAAGATACAGGTCCCAACGAGATCGAGAAACCTCTGTTGATAGAGAACATCGTATGCTCAGAAATCGCACCAGGCATGGGCAACAATATCATAATGGATTAGAACACGTAATTCTAATAATTTTGTAATCTATGGTAGAATCGTAATCCATTGCTGAGCATTCTAACCGTTCAGTTTATACCTTCCTGGATGTAGAAGAGGTGGTACATTATCAATCTGATTTTTTTAATTCTCTGACACCTCCTGGGATTACTTTCCACAAACTGTTTTAAAGGTATGTATGTATGTTCAGTCCGTCAGCGATTCCGCTGGTGGGATCCTCAACAGCTCTGCCATCAGCTGTCATAGATGGCCTAGGCATCACTGAAGAGGCGCACTAGAGAAATGAGGAGTGAGATAGTTTCCCGTTGCTTTCCTCACCGAGCCAGAGTTGTTATTACATATCAGTCTGCCAAGTCCACTGAAATGCATACACCAACCGACCCTATGATCAAAATTTTCACGCCATTCATAGCAGAGACTGGCTGCATAAGAATTGGCATTACTAGCATCGCTCATACCTCAGTCACTTTCATATTGTCAAAGCCAAGGATAAGACAGAGACAGATCTATGAAAGTAACAAAAATGTTCTAGCCTATACCAGAAGACATAGTTTCATTGGTTACAGAGCCTGCACTTACGGTCAGCCACATATAAGACGGGCAATGTCCTTTTACTGCACTGTCCCTCACAAGCAAATAGAGTAGAGGAACCACCAGACCTAAGTGGATGGATGGAAAGAAGCAGGTACACAGATAGAAAATGAAAGCGTACTTGACCAAGAAAAAGCAGAAGACCATAACGAAGAGTTAAGATGAGCCCCTTGATCCCATAACGAACCAAAACACTAGGTCCTGCCAGCAAAGGCATTTTTTTAAAGGTAGGTTCCCCTATATTATTGCTACGCATGTAAAACACCCTACAATTATGCAATGGCACAAGAATGATAATAAAATCGTTTAAAACACTTTTAGTGCACGAACCTGCTGTGTGTGGGGAGCCGGTGAAACTGTTCTGATTCCTTGAACATCAATGATAACCACCGACCTACTATTTTAGTTTAAAAGGTTACAGTTTCCTGTAAATATATGTCTTAGTATGACCTTCAAAAAAGCACAGGGCTAATCTCTAAACGTTACTGGTCGAGACCTGAGCGTTGAATGTTTTTTTCGTGGTAAACTCTCTGGCCCTGTCACGTGTTACTTCCAAAGAAAGTGTATTTGTGATGGCCCCAGATAGAGAGTCGCATAACGAAGTATACGAGGGAGATATTTAATATATAAAGCCACACAAGCGAAGCGGGGGTGGGTGAGCTTGCACTATTTATTTAGATTGATGCCTTCACGTCCCGTCATTGGAGACATGATAATAAGCCATTGGGCCAAAGGTGAAGTTTTTACGTTTCGCAGAGAAAATCTCGTCTGTTCGCGAGGAAGACTTCTCTCTAATAACAGAGGTTTGAATTAAGAATGCTTTACCGTTGGTTTATTGTAAGTGGTACTCTCGTTCGTCACCAGATGGCTCGCTGTGCGCTGGCCTTGCAAGTGAGGGGTGACGGCACTATCTAGCTCCTATCAATAAATTAAAATAAACAAAATACAGAACAAATATTTTACCCTTTTATCCTACCACTTTCATCCCTGACTCATCTGATTCCTTGCTGTTTACTTAGGAACGCTCATAAGATTCAAAAACACACCTTAATATATATTATACTGAGCGCTGCATAGGTAGAGCAGGACGAGTTGATTGGCCACCACCTTCCCATGACATTAATCCCCTTGACTGTTACCTTTGATTACAGGTAATATCTGGTGTGCATTCGACTGTTGTTCATTATGAACAACATAAAATATATGAAAATTAATTATGCACTTCCGGAACCATGTTTTTACACCCATCCTTCCTTGTTCCTACACGAGAAATTTATTGACCTACATGCGAGGATCTGTCATAATAAGTTTTCCTATTCTTTGTAGTTGAATGAGGAAGATAGGTCAAGATAGGGAGCACTGTTTCATTACGGCCACCACACCTGTATTTTCTGACAGAATCATCAAAGTTACGATTATTCATGCATTACTCAAAGTTTAAAGTAAGTTCCTCAGTTCCCTTAAGAGAGAAAGTGGTGACTTGCTCGTTGAACCATTCCACTACTTCAGTGTTCAATTCACCGTCGCCTAGGAAGTCATCTGTCCCGTTGATTATCCGCAGAAGCATTAAGGACAGTGTCCGGTACTGATGGATTCTGCCCCTCATAATGCACAGTTGCTCAGCTGTGTGAAGAAAATCACTTTCTCTCAGGATACACATAAACCGTCCTGTGAATGGCAACAGGTTCCGTGCTTTCATCTTGAAGAAAAGTGATCACTGCGTGGTGCCTCCTCCCACGACCACTCGTTCAGTATGCCCATTCTGCGACTAACATTGCGCCAATCTCCTTTCCAACAACTTGTGCATTGCAGCGCAGTCAACTTAATGTACACTTAAATTGCAACAAGCTCTGCCCCTTTGTTCATAACTAATAAAATTAAACCTCTCAGCAATGTAATTCACTGTTTCAGGTAGCTAAAGGAAAGGATCAAGTCGTACCTCTTTTTGTGATGAAGACTCTCGGTCATTATCCTGGTCTTCCCGGTATTTTCGTGGGAGGAATCTTCAGTGCAGCTCTCAGGTATGTGGTGCCAGCTAAATTGCGTACGCTATTCACAAATAACATCCGATGTCAGCCACTTGACTATACAAAAGTATTATAAGAGGAACTCTGAAATTTTACTTTGAAAATATTTAGTTATAACTGCAGATTCCATTGGAGACCACATAGAACCGATCTCAGTATCGACAGGCCATACTACAGGGGGTCTTACCGCTGTCCCTCACAAGCAAATAAAATACAGGAACCACCAGAACTAAGAGGATCTATGGAAAGAAGCAGGTACACAGATAGAAAATGAAAGCGTACTAGACCAAGAATAAGCAGAAGACCATAACTAAGAGTTAAGATGAGCCCCTTGATCCCATTAGGACAGAACGAACCAACATAAAAAATAGTAGTTATATACTTATTTCCGCGAAGCAGAGAGGGAAGGTGAATTGCTGGACAAGGACTGATCAGAATTTAACTATTGCCGACAAAATCACATTTAAATTGTTTCGTTTCTTTCATTATATTGGAATAATTGGAAATAATTGCAGTTGGGAAGGTACCGTCAATTATTGAGCAAAACCTGGGACGCATTAGAAATTTGAAAAGATCTATCCAGAAAATTTACAACATGAGGAGTTCGAAGGCTCGAAATATTACCAACTGCATATTGAATTAAATACAATTCGCTCTGAGTAACACAGTCGATATCTTTTGCCCGCAGGTCTTGAAAAACTAGCCAGAGGAAGTTAACTCCTCCTGGAATGTATGCAGTCAAAAAAACAGAAGCCTTAGCTTCCGCAAAATATACAATACACAGGGTTTCTAACCCCGGGAGTTTCATTTTTACATCGGAGTACAATTCGTACGTTTGGGCCGAGTTCTCACCCATGAGCACTTCGATCATCATCACAATAGAAAGCGGTAGTACACTGCTGTACAATTAACCTACAGCTCGAATGTAGGAAAAGACGTACAATGCAAATGGCCCACATTACTCGGCCGAAGGCGGAGAAAGTATGGTTAAAATTTACCTGGCCGAAGGTACACAGTGAAATGGAGGCGAAATCCAAGCACTCCAAATTAATTTTTGGGAACAGGATCCCTAAATAGGCATCCGGCCATGCGACAAAGTGTTGACTACCGGTTGACTAAGTATTTGAAATTTTAAAGCGGAAGAACGAAATGAAATTTAGATGGTTGAAACACTTATTTGGCCTATATAAATTTAGAGGAAGGTTAACGAGGTTAACCACTTGTGATTCCTTCCATTTCAACTTTTTCCCCAGGGGAAATGAAAGTATAAAAATCTAAAGACACAATATATTACATTTTATTTACAAAGAGAAAGTCCTACATTTAATTTGAGAACGGACGCCGTCTCTCAGACCAGGAGGTTTATTTTATTTTATTTTATTTGCTATTTGCTTTACGTCGCACCGACACAGATATGTCTTATGGCGACGATGGGATAGGAAAGGTCTAGGAATTGGAAGGAAGCGGCCGTGGCCTTAATTAAGGTACAGCCCCAGCATTTGCCTGGTGTGAAAATGGGAAACCACGGAAAACCATCTTCAGGGCTGCCGACAGTGGGACTCGAACCCACTATCTCCCGATTACTGGATACTGGCCGCACTTAAGCGACTGCAGCTATCGAGCTCGGTAGGAGGTTTATTACGGTGATGGAGATGTGCGGAGAAGGTGAGAGGGTTGGCGGCCGTGGCCTGTACTAGGAACTGTCCCGAAATTCGCCTTAGTGTAGGAGAATGGAAAACCACGGAGAACTGTTCTCAGAACAGCCAACGACCAGGCCCTCTCAGTCTCCCGAACGCAGAGGCATAGAGCCACGGCAGAGCTGCGGCCAATCCTTCCCTGCTTAGTTGGTCGGTCGTAATGCACAACCATCGGACTATACGTAGCCCACTCTGCAGCCACCGACGTGAAAACACTTTTGATTGGGTTAAATGAAATTAATATCAGTTATATTGATAGGTGAATTAGCTTGATATCACTTTCTTTAGAGGGGTGGATGAAATTGATACAAGTGTATATAACTTCAGAGAACTAAAATGAACAATGCAATGACGGAAGTATGTACAAGATGTAAATACAAACATTCTCTCTGACTAGTAATGTGATGTGAACTGTAAATTCTTTGTCAGAGACATCTAGTTCTCAGGGGGAAAAAAGCTACGATTTCATTAATTTCACAGTTTTTTCTGGAGATGGATGCAGAATAGGGTAATATAAAATTTAAGCTTCACCGGGAAGTCTTACTCATGGAATAATAAGAAAATTTGTCTCAAAAACTATGATTGATATAATTTCCTTACGATTTGTATAACTTCGCACCGGTGCGGAGCGATCCTACGGAGGGGATGGGATAGGAAAGGGTTACGAGTGAGAAGGAAGCGATCGTGGCCCTCATTAAGGTACAGTCTCAGCATTTCCTTTGTGTGACAATGGCCTACCACGGGAGGAACCCTCAGGACGGCAACAACTCACTATCTCCCGGTTGACACCTCACAGTTGCACGCCCCTAATCGCACCGCCAACTCGCTCAGTCAACAGGTTAATTCTACGATGTAAGTAGAGAATTCGCGTACATATAAGATTTATGTATAAATGCTTAATCAAGTGAGCATATCAGCATATGCTGAGCATATCAATACCGCTTTCCGCGCTTAAATCCTCGGTATTTCTCGTACCGTTGGCGTCCCGTTAACTACTTTATTGCGGTTTTCGGGGAGTTCAACATTCACGACTAAAGTGTGGTTAGTATTCCGGAAGGCTTTATAAAAAGTAATAATAATTTTGTATGTATTTCTTTCAGCACAGTATCTTCGGTTCTAAATGCATTATCCGCGGTAGCGCTGGAAGACTTCTACAAGATATTTATCAGAAGGCCAATAACAGAGAGAGAGTCAAATATTTTAATGAGATCTGTGGTGATATTCTTCGGCATCGCAGGGGGCGCACTAGTATATGTCATCGAGAAGATTGGTACTATAATACAGGTCAGCATGTATTGCATGACAATTTTTTATTTTTTTTATTTAGGCCTATCTATCTGCATATATAAAATAAGAGTTTTGTCTGTACATTGCTCAGAAATTGAAAAGATTGCTATTTCTGTATCGGTCGTGTCCACAGTACCAACGAAATGCACTTTATGCTTTTCCGTAATCTCTGTCTGTCTGTCTGTCTGTCTGTCTGTCTGTCTGTCTGTCTGTCTGTCTGTCTGTCTGTCTGTCTGTCTGTCTGTCTGTCTGTCTGTCTGTCTGTCTGTCTGTCTGTCTGTCTGTCTGTCTGTCTGTACACGCATCACGAGAAAACGGCTGAAGTTAATTAAAGTCGGTATGTAAAGTCGAGGGATGAGCCACTACAATCAAGGCTATAACTCATTTTATTCACGATGAGTCAAACGGTAGTTTAGGGGAAGGCCTAAAATGTAATTCTCAAATATTTACATTATTAGTGGACCTATTGGTAAATACTACATACCTACAGTTATATAGAATTAAATTCCCGATTTTTATGTCTTATACGTGTTTACCGTACCTACTATGATAACACAGATATTCATGATTTTTTTATTTTTGTTGCTAAGTCCGTATC
The DNA here is from genome assembly GCF_040414725.1 of Anabrus simplex. Taxonomy (NCBI): domain Eukaryota; kingdom Metazoa; phylum Arthropoda; class Insecta; order Orthoptera; family Tettigoniidae; genus Anabrus; species Anabrus simplex. The sequence goes on from NC_090267.1 coordinate 470,875,220, forward strand.
ATTGCCGAGCCACGAGAAAATGGGTCAAGAAATTTAATGAAATTCGGTATATGGAGTCGGAGAATAAGAAACCACAGTCTAAGCTAGAAACAGTTTTATTCACCTTGAATGAAATGGTAGTTTAGTGAAAGACGCCTAACATTTAATTTCTGAATTCGTATGCTATTGGTCCTTTCGAAAAGTACTACATAACGAAAGTTGCAGTGAATATCATATCCGATAATTTATTTTTATTCAGTTTTAACGTACCGACTATGATAAGAGTCAGAAGAAAACTAAATGTGAAGGCCTACAATATCAAAAGTGCATAACATTGATCAACAATAACATCACATTGACCACTGTTTGTTGTGATGTTCTTTGTCCCTTATGCTGCCACTCAGCTCCGATGGATGGGATTAATACTGCGTGCCGACCATAACAGCCTGACTGAATATTGGAGGGAAATAGCTGGGGAGTTAGAAATACTTCTTCTTCAGCATGCCATTCGTCTGGTTCACAAATGTTTGATATGCTGGTACGTTTAAAGATAAAAATTTCATTGTTCCGTATTGAAATTATTGACGTTAAAAATTAAATAATTGAAAAGGAGGTTCAACCTATTCAATACTTAAAAGAAAGAAATGCAGTAATCACATTCCTATTTAAATGGGACCGGTTTCGATCTTAGTCCAGGTCATCATCAGCCGTAAAAACATGTACAATGTTTATGAATATTGGAGGTCAGTTTCACACTCTGATAGGCACAAAGACACGACACCACATTCTGTCATGTACAAAGTCACAACACTATCAACTAATATACGAAGATCAAAAATAACTTGAAGTCGCAGACGAATAGATTTGTAGTAGAAAGCCGCCAGCTCCTGGTGATCAGCGCGGCACATTCAAGGTCATGCGCTGCGGTCGAACGCCAAAGTAGAGTGGAGAATGTTTTGAAGGTCCAGAATTTGTCACGGTTGCGGGAAGTTAAGTACGTATATAAAAATATACGACGCAAATCAGTATAGTTGAATGAGTACTTGTACTCCTGCTAAGTTCTTGGAAAACGTTTTCTGATTTGCGTCGTATATTTTTATATACGTACTTAACTTCCCGCAACCGTGACAAATTCTGGACCTTCAAAACATTCTCCACTCTACTTTGGCGTTCGACCGCAGCGCATGACCTTGAATGTGCCGCGCTGATCACCAGGAGCTGGCGGCTTTCTACTACAAATCTATTCGTCTGCGACTTCAAGTTATTTTTGATCTTCGTATATTAGTTGATAGTGTTGTGACTTTGTACATGACAGAATGTGGTGTCGTGTCTTTGTGCCTATCAGAGTGTGAAACTGACCTCCAATATTCATAAACATTGTACATGTTTTACGGCTGATGATGGCCTGGACTAAGGTCGAAACCGGTCCCATTTAAATAGGAATGTGATTACTGCATTTCTTTCTTTTAAGTACTGAATAGGTTGAACCTCTTTTTCAATTATTTAATTTTTAACATGCTGGTACGTAACACACTGGTTCATCATAATATTCCAGCTATTCGATCCCTACTCTGACGCGCTGTTTTGAAAGAACCTTGTGCGCACTTAAGGCAGAGGCTCACATAATAATAGTATTATTATTATTATTATTAGTAGTAGTAGTAGTAGTAGTAGTAGTAGTAGCAGCAGCATGACCTGGTCTAGAATTACAATTTAAACTTATTTCAAATTACACCACCACAATTCACTAAATAACTCTAAATTCAATCCTGAAAAGAGCCGTTTCTTAAGAATATCTTCTTCCTTTTCACTTTTATTAAATTCTGCATTCATTTTATTCCAAATTAGCAGTGAAGAAGGGGTTTCTCCTCTGGCTTGGAAGAAAAATTTGCCTCCAAATCAGATAGAATTTTCCACCGGCAGTGTAATGAGTTGATTTTGCAACTCATCGGGTACTCCCATTAAACAGATGAGTAAGAGGGCATAGTTTTTGCCCTAGGACGCTATAATATTCGCCTTCTCCGCCCCTTATGACTCCCTGCCCCCGAAATTAAAGAGCGTCCACGGCTTACGGCTGTCTGCGGCCTGGCCATTACAGCTCTGGAACATTGGGCTGTTAGATCGGCAGCGTAGTACTGTTCGTTAAAAGGGAGAAAATATGTGGTTTTTAATTTGATACAGTATTTCATATGATAGCAATGCTTTTAATCGCGACATTACTACTGGCGTCATTGTACAGATTTATGTTGATTTCAATTGGTAAAACCACCAAGACAATCTTTCAGAGGATGTAAAAAGGCACGTGGAGAGTGAGTGTATGCCATAATAATGAAAACTCTCCAACTTAATTGTGACTGATGGTAGGCAACAGGGCCTACCAATACGATGAAAATTCCCTAATCTAGTCTTCACATAATAAAAGACGTTTGCTGACTTCCCCATCGCGTTGCTAAGACCTATGCAATTTCATACAATCTTATTCACAACGTGTACAATACTTAACCTAGAACTCTGTATACAATGTAGAATTCCGTAGTGAAGCATGGGTACACCAACTAGTTTATTTATTTATTTATTTATTTATTTATTTATTTATTTATTTATTTATTTATTTATTTATTTATTTTACCACCAGAATCACCCGTTCTGCGTAGAGTCCTCTTTAAATGAAACTCAAAGTAAACAACTCACCGTGGTTTCCTATTTTCACACCAGGCAAACGTTGTGGCTGTACCTTCATTAAGGCCACAACCGCTTTCTTCCCCGCTCCTAGTTCTTCCCTGTCCCATCGTCAACATAAGATAATGTTATTGCAGGAAATGCAACACTAATTGTCACATACTTTTCTTGCTATCATCTCCCATTAAAAAGAGTGGTTCTATAGGACGTCTACAATACCCCTTTTAGCTTTCGTAAGGCTGTAGAACATGAAATATGAGATATTAGATCGAATAACAATGTCGTGTTTAAATTTGAATGCATTAAGGCCTGGTTTCTTAAGTTTTTCAAGCTGATTTTCTAGATAACGTCTGTGTTTAAAATGTCGCACTATTTGCCTGCACTTTGAAAAAGATATTTCGATACTATCATCCTTGATAGTTTTATTTAAACTTAATTGTATAATGTCGTACGTTGCTCTTTCAAATCGTACAATCCCGTCCTCGCCACACGAACTGTCTGCGATGGTGCGACGTAAAACTAATTTAGAAAAATAAAAATTAAAAATCCCCCTCATATAAAATTTGTCTATTTTATGTTACCGTGTCTCTAGAGGAAGATGGAAGAGTGTAAAATCTCGTCAAGATCACGATCAGAGACACTTTTGAAGGGCCTAATATCGTGCACAATCCACTTCAATTGTTTTTTTTTTTTTTTGCTAGGGGCTTTACGTCGCACCGACACAGATAGGTCTTATGGCGACGATGGGATAGGAAAGGCCTAGGAGTTGGAAGGAAGCGGCCGTGGCCTTAATTAAGGTACACCCCCAGCATTTGCCTGGTGTGAAAATGGGAAACCACGGAAAACCATCTTCAGGGCTGCCGATAGTGGGATTCGAACCTACTATCTCCCGGATGCAAGCTCACAACCGCGCGCTTCTACGCGCACGGCTAACTCGCCCGGTCTTCCATTGTTTATTCGCAATTTCAGCTTCCTTATTAGAGGATACAGGCTTCACTATTAGGTGCTCCAACGTTTACTGAGTTGATGACATTGATCGATGCAGATACACTTTCGAAAGTATTATTATGTTTAAGATGATATTGAAGACTTCCAGTATTACTGAAATATTTTCCGCATTTCTTAAAAATACTGTTTTACTTTCCTTCACCTTACCACAATAATTTGGTTCAAATCCGAAACTTCCTCCATGTTTTTCTCGTATCAGTTCATACATCATATTTCTAACTGAAATTCACAAACGCTTAACGTGAATATATATACTCTCTTCATAATGAACCACGCACATGAATCGAGGTTTTAAGTTATCATTTTTCTTATTGCGTCTTTCTAGGAATTGTTACCTGTCTATTCGCACATTACCTAGAGATTCCTGAAAATTCCCTTATGACAGTTCCATCAGGTACCTTCCCCACCGCTACAAATTATGTCAACTGGTTGTGTTTTGTAAATACCTGAAAATATAATAAAATGGCCTGTTTAATATATTTCCTTTTCAATAGTTTGTTAAAGCAATGGTCCTAACCCTAGTTTTAGAAGAATCCAATTAAAGGAGGTATTATTGCTATTACCTTTCTGAAATATATGAACATCAGCTTACTTTAATGACCTGTCAATCATACAACACTTCAGGCTAGCACAACAACTGCAAATATAAATAAAATACGCAGGTTTCGTGCCAAGAAGAAGAGTTACTCTTCCTTCGCCATATTACACTTTTAATTGGTTTTTACATAATTTGTAGATTAATCGGTTAATCAGTTCGATTATTCGATTAATAGAACAGCTCTACTATTAACCAAATTATTTTTCATTCTTACCTATTACACCCTAAATATCCGGGGTCCAGTGGTAATATTATTATAATAAATTATTATTATATTATAATTTTAAGTATGATATACAGTACACTGGCGGAAAATATATCCAAACACCACGAAATAAGGAATGTGGAATACGGAAATTTTGGCAATATATTGGTTGAGGTAACATTTTTAATGGATTAAAGGTACAAGAATGCAAGTTAATATCCGCGCGGGAAAAGTCACCGCAGATGTGCCATTCTGGTCCATTAATAGCCAGTGTAATCGCCTGATTATGTCGTACAAGTGTCGGATGTCAGTTTGTAGGATTAACTTCCATGCCTGTTGCACTTGGTCGGTCAATACAGGGATTTTTAATGCCGGTTGTGGATGACGGTGGAGTTGTAGTCCAATGATGTGCCGTACGTGCTCGATTGGGGAAAGATCGGAGGATCAAGCAGGCCAAGGCAACATGTCGACACTCTGTAGAGCACGTTGGGTTACAACAGCGGCATGCGGGCGTTCATTATCCTATCGGAAAACACTCTCGGGAATGCTGTTCATGAATGGCGGCTGAACAGGTCGAATCACCAGACCGACGTACATATCTGCAATCAGGGTGCGTGGGATAACAACGAGAGTGCTCCTGCTGTCATAGGAAATTGCTCCCCAGACCAGAATTGCCGGTGTAGGTCCAGTGTGTTGACGCCGCAGACAGGTGGAATGCAGACGCTCACCTGACCTCTTTCTAACCAACACACGACCATCGCTGCCACCAAGGCAGAACTGGCTTTTATCGAAAAATACAACGGACCTCCACTCCATCCTCTTATGAGCTTTCGCTTGACACCATTGAAGTCGCAGACGGCGGTGATTTGGTGTAAGTGGAATGCAAGCAGCAGGGTGCCTGACTCGGAGCTGTGCTTCAAGTAACCGATTTCGAACAGTTCGTTGCGTCAATATGATGCCAAATACCGCTCGAATTGCTGCTGCAGATAGAGTCAGCTGCACCACAGCCATAAGCTGAATACTGTGGTCCTCCCTCTCGGTAGTGCCAAGGGGTCATTGCTACCATTACGCATCCACAGTGGATGACATTCCTGCCAAGCCGTTCTGCAACAGCGTGGAAGGAAAATCCACCTTCATGCAACCATATTATACTGCAGTGAGCTGATGATACTGGCCTCTTCATCGATATAAAGGCATTCTTTATCTACTCACAGTCACTACGTCCAACCTCACAGGTAACTAACGTTCTTTGACAGTACAACCCGTTTTTAAAGCAAACCTGATATGCATCATCATGGGGCCGCTACTACCGCCACGTTAATGCGATTTGCGGGAAATTTGAATCAACGTCATATTTCACATGTAACGTCGTTAATCTAGCACAACCTGTTCTTGGTGTTTGGAAATTTTTTCGCCAGTGTATTTCCTTTATTCGTCTCAAAATATCAACAGGAAATGAAACCCGATTTACGCACTTAACCAACTCACTCACTTTCGTTCCAGCCAGTTCATTCAGGAGTAAGTTCTTAGATGTTGTAACTGAATTTATAATCCTATAAAATGCAATCATTATACTGTTTCTGGTATCACTATTTTGCTTACAGATCACCTACACCGTTGGGACCATGACCGATGGCCCAGCGCTGGGAGTATTCCTAATGGGATTCTTTCTACCGTTTGTAAATACTCAGGTAACAAACGTTATTCTAACTGTTGTATAGAAGATACGTTGTATTTAATTCCATTATATTTCAGTGGAATAACCTGTAAAATTATGAAGCTAGTTTTCAGTAATCCTTGACGTTGATTCTCCGAATATGAAAGTTTAATACGTTACGGTGTGACGAATAGCACTAAATTAATATCAAACAAAGTGTAACATTAACCATTAACTACTGATGTGAAATTTCTGTTTCCTGCACAGTTATGTATAGTCCGAGGAACCTGTTGAAATTAGTAATTACGGACATTTTAGTATGTAATAATTTAATTACAAAAATATTCAACAAGCCAGAAATTGAAAATGAAACCCTTATTAAGACTGGTATAAAATTTGCAATAAAAAATATATCACAAATATTTCACAGATACACGCATTGTAATGCAAAAATTTTCACACAAATATCACCATTATTATTCCGTCTGGCGTTAGGTCCCCCTTGATCGCCTCCATTCTTATTTAACTTTTGCCTTCCTCTTTATTTTTTCGTATACTCCTTCCGTTTTACCGCCTAAGAAGTAGAGTCTTCTTCTTCTTTGACTTTCTTTCCTGGTCCTAACTTTTTCAAGTACATTTCCTCTTAAACTGTATCCCATCCTGTATTTTTTTGGTCGTGCGGTTAGGAGCATGCAGCTGTGAGCTTGCATCCGGGAGATAGTGGGTTCGAACCCCACTGTCGGCAGCGCTGAAGATGGTTTTCCGTGGTTTCCCGTGTTCACACCAGGCAAATGCTGAGGATGTACCTTAATTAAGGCCACGGCCGATTCCTTCCCATTTCTAGGCCTTCCCTGCCCCATCTTCACCATAAGACATATCTGCGTCGATGTGACGTGAAGCAAATACCAAAAAAGGTTTTTTATATTCTTCAAGATCTATGGCATCCTTCCTTCCTTTTAAGCTTCCTTTAGCACCTATTCGTTCTTCACTCTATCGCCCCAATTGATCCTTTCCATTTTAACCACATACATATCTCAAACGCTTCAATACTTATCTCCCCCACTTCCCTCCATACGAAGCAACAATCCTCACCAATTCCTTCGCCAGACGATTCCTCACATTTTCAATTAAGCTACCACAAAGCAGTCTCTTCCATCCCATAAAAGCTTATCTAGCTATTTCTATTCTGACTCTTGTATATTGTCGACACTGAACGTTCTCTCCTGTCAGGCTTCCCAGATACTTGAAGGCCGAAGCCTCTTCTATTACCTCATGTTCTCTTCTATCACACACTTAACTATTTTGTCCTTTTAACCTATAACTATCTATTTTGTTTCCCCTTTATCCAATTTCACTCCATATTTCTCACATGCCTCACTTAGATCACTTAACACTTCATTCAAAGTCCTTTCGCTATCTGCTAAAATCACCATAACGTCAGGAAATCCAATGCATTCATCCCATCTTCCACGAATATTGATGCCCCTTTTCCCACTCAAGCACAAACCTACGGCTTCTTCCAAATATACACTACCGTGTAAAATTTAAGGACGAAAGTAACTTTCGCATGTTGTAACATAGCTAGGTGAAACTTGAACCATACATAGGTCGAACTTCTATATAATGGTCCGGTATTTATTTATTTCGTGTCAGAGTGTTGAGAAAATTAAAAATGTAAATAAGGTATTATATACAAATAAAACAGAATACATTTTATGTCACAAAACATGTTTCACACAATGTCTGCCCAGAAATGGGCAACAGAAATTCCCTCTTCAGTGGCTTGAATCAAGTCTTGAAGTGTACAACGAACAGGGCAGGACTGACCGTCATACAGGTGTTGGGTAGTTTGTTGCTCCCCACAATCGCAGAAGTCTGACTGATCTTTCAGGTAACCCCATTTTTTTAGGTTATCCTTGGATTTACCTACTCCACTCCTCAAACGATTAAGTGCCTTCCAGGTTGTCCATTCCAAATGATGACCAGGGGGTGGAGATTCAGAAGGCACCATCCAATCAGAAAGATGCTCCATTTTTGCTCGCCACATATCACAACGTGCTGTTCTTGCTGGTTTATCCAGAGCCTTGGAGACATTGAGGAAACTTTTCCTGGACAATGGTCCGGTAGGCAACTGAAAGGAATATGCGATGAGAAAAACAGAAATTACATTTTTATACAGAGACAATAAATTGCACGTAATTCACTGCGACTCATTGTGGACCCCTGGAAGGGACATGGTCCTTAAAAGGGTGCGTGTTCATAACGGACAGGGATACATGCTCTGCAACGAGCTAGCCATAAGACTAGTAAGGAGTTCTTGTGGTAGAACTATAAATCCCACCACCAGCGTGGTTGAAAACTGCTGGATGGTGTTGATGCATGTGAACGTGCTGCCATATATCTGGCCAACATATCCTACACGTGCTCGATGTTATTTATGTCGAGGGAACGCGCAGGCCAGTCCATTCGCTGAATATCTTCTCTTTCCAAGAGCTCCCCCACCTGCGCTGTACGATTTGGCCGTGCATTATCATCCATAAAAATGTCAGAGGCGAATACACCCCTGAAAAGACGCACATGGGTAAGGAGTACACTGTCGCAATAACGTTGACCGGGGGTGTCCCCCGTTCAAAGATTTGGACGTCGGTACGCTCGTGCAACATTATACCTAGCAACACCATAAGCCTTGGACCACTTCTCACCAAATGAGGATACGTCTAGAATCACTGCTCAGACTGAATCTGCTCTCATCTGAGAAGAGCACGCGACCCCACTCCTCGTCGGTCCAGTCCTGGTGCTCTTGTTACCATCTCAAACGGTGACGCCGATGTGCGGGTATCAACGGAACACAACGTTATGGTCGTCTGGCAAAACAGATCACCCCCATGCAGTCACAGTACCACTAGGCATCGTGAGACTGGGTGCCTTTCAATCCTGTCAAATGTGGTCGCAATTGCTCCGCTGTTTGACGTATCGGACACCTGCTGCTGTAGTTGACCGTGGGCGACCCCCTCTTCTCCTTAGGGCAGCATTGACTCTGGTTTGGAATGCTCTCCATGCACGCGAAACAATGTTGTGAGCAATACCAAACTCCTGCGTGACTTTCGTCACACTTCGTCCTTGTTCCAGTTTCCCGATTATTCTTCCCCGTGTGAAGTCATCGAAATGTTGTAATGAATAACACCACCGAAGTGCACTGTAACAGCTCGCTGATTGACTCGCACTGTCTTGTCCCGCTCCTTTAACTGCCTCGTTATGTAGGGCCAGACACATTTGGGGCTATAGTCGCGCTGACCTCGCGCCAACATCTGACAACATGTTACGGCGCTTTCGTTAATTTACACCGAGTGGTTGATATCACATGTTGATTTACCAATTTAGTTGTTAGGTTATTCACGACAATATAATATTAATGGGGTTGGAGAGAGCCAGCAAACCCTGTCTAACACTTCTCCAAATATTGCTCTCTTGCAACGTCTCCTTTAATGTCCGCACTCTTGGTTTCTGGTTCATGTATACATTCTTGATCAGACTTATTCCTTTCCTTTCCACTCTTTTTCTTCTCAAAATATCCATCATATTATCCCATTGCAATCTATTAAATGCCGTCTCTGGGAAAATGAAGATCCTCCGTGGTTCAGGCGGCAGCGCGCCGGCTTCTCATCACTGGGCTCTGTGGTTCAAATCCCGGTCACTTCATGTGAGATTTGTGCTGGACAATGCGAAGGCGGGTCAGGTTTTTCTCCATATACTCCGGTTTTCCCTGTCATATTTCATTCCAGCAACACTCTCCAATAACATTTCATTGCATCTGTCATTCATCAATCGCTGCCCCAGAGGAGTGTGACAGGCTTCGGCAGCCGGCACAATTTATATCCTCGCCGCTAGATGGGAGCTTCATTATTTCCATTCCTGACCTTGTCGCATGATTGGAAACAGGCTGTGAATTTATTTATTTCAAGGACAATAAATACGGATGTTTCTTTCTACCCTCCTCTATGTGTTTTTCTTACCATTTTTAGTAGACCAATACATTAAAACTAAAATGACGTGTTTATAATAGATATTATGATGTACTAACTAAATAATACAAGCAGAACATCATAGCAGAAACACTGAATAACCTGTGACTAATAAATTTCTTCTGAGGTAAAATATGATTGTTTTCCCTGCCTCTTCGCACACTACAAAATAAATACAAAATACAAAATAAATGCAGAACACGTGATTTGTTTTCTTTCTTTGCAGGAGGACAAACATTACAAGGTTTCCTGTTATAACTCTATAATGTGACTTTAGTGGAACTCTTTAAATGCAAATCCACTTTAACGATCGTAACTACTGCCTGTCGTTAGTGGATCCAGCAAGGTCGCTGGGAATACACGTCAGTAGTTAAGGGTTGAAGATGCTTCCTACTCAAAATAATAATGGTTTACCAAGAAACAATGTCATGAATAGAAGACATTACGCATTCTGTTTCTGTTCAAATATATAATTTGGTTTCTGAATAAAATTATACAATGTCTTCTTCATAATAATACATTTTTGTTATAACAGCCTCCCTTTTTCAGGGTGCGCTGGGAGGTGCTATTTCTGGAATGGCATTTTCGCTCTGGATAGTGCTGGGCTCAGAAATCGCTGTCGCATCAGGTCATGCAAGATACAAACACAAGCCGATGTCCGTGAAAGGCTGTCCAAGTAATTTTTCTCTTCCAAATTCAACTCTAGTCACATCATCAGCTCTCGACAGCAGGTAAATTTTACGATTTTCCAGTGTTTGACAGTGATACACGTTCTTCATCTGATGATTACATATTTACTTAATACAATTTCTTGCCTAGAGGTTAAACATCTAATAGAAAGGGTTGAAACACACTATCTAGGTATCTTGTTGATCAGTATATCAGCGACGGTTTGCAAAGGAGGGCGTGATAAGTGGTGGAGAGTAGTTTGGGTGAAAACCAATGTGGTTTCAGAGCACAGAGGGGTTGTCAGGAACATATTTCCAGTATGCGTCATGTAACTGAAAACTGCTACACTTACTTTAATGTTAATATTTCGTATATCTATAGAAGGCATATGGCAGAATACCGAAAGGATATCTCTTAGCCATGCTGGGAGATTCGGGAAGATTTTTACAGGAAACCGAAATTATCTGTGTTCATAATTGAGACTCTGTTAAAAATTATGGTATAATGAGTTCGCGGTTCAGAGTACATACAGGGGTTAGAGAAGGCTGCAATACTTCAATTTGGTTGTTCAAGGTTTATATGGATCACATACTAAAAGGTACGAAGTGGCAGCTAGGGATTCAGTTGGACAAAAAGGGAGCAAGCAGTTTGACCTATGCCGACGACCGGGTCTTAATGGCAGACTGTGCTGAAATCCTCAAATCGAATGCATTGCATATTGGGAAGTGTTTCTATGAGTATTACATGAACATCATTTCCAAGGTTTCCGTGAGAAAACCTAAGGGTACTAAACGTCATGTTGAGAGTATAAAACTGAAACAGGGGATAGGTTAGGTAGGATAGAAATTTATAGGTCATGGGGAGGGTAGGAGAAGTATATAGAGAGCAAGGGGACGACGGTTAAAGACATTCTTAATGATTTAAATGTGGGAGGTTTGGAACTAGATTAGGTCACAGAGATGGTTTACAAATATAGGATTTTAGAAGTATTTAGAATATGTATTACCCCAGAAAGTTAGTACAGTAAGTGAAACTGAATCTTTTTTTCTTTTTTTGCTATTTGCTTTACGTCGCACCGACACAGATAGGTGTTATGGCGACGATGGGACAGGAAAGGCCTAGGAATTGGAAGGAAGCGGGCGTGGCCTTAATTAAGGTACAGCCCCGGCATTCGCCTGGTGTGAAAATGGGAAACCACGGAAAACCATCTTCAGGGCTGCCGACAGTGGGGCTCGAACCCACTATCTCCCGATTCCTGGATACTGGCCGCACTTAAGCGACTGCAACTATCGAGCTCAGTGAAACTGAATCTAGGTGCAGCACAACTGATGCAGTGAGCTCGCAATTGCAGTAAACAGTATTCAGTAACAAAATAGTCAGCTCCTGGACGAAAATTTATTTACACTGGCCTGTTTTCAGACCGATGCTTCTGTACGGGAGTGACAGCTAGGTGGGCTTAGCATGTTTCATAAGTTGGAAGTTATAGTTTAAAATCTGCTTTACGTCGCACCGACACTTATAGGTCTTAAAGGGACGATAGGGTAGGAAAAGGTTACGAGTGGGGAGGAAGCGAACGTGGCCTTAATTAAGGTATTACCCTTACATTTTCCTGGTGTGAAAATGTGAAATCACCGAAAACGATGTTTAGGGCTGCCAACAATGCGGTTCGAACACACTATCTCCCGAATCCAAGCTGATAGCTACGTGACCAAAACCGCACAGCCTTTTATCGGAAAATTTGAAGTCATGAACATGAAAGTAGTGATTCCTAATATGAACAGGTAAGAATAATTGTAGGAGGGTACTCATAATGAGGAGATAAAGGCTAAGTTAGCAATGAACCCGATGGATGAATCTCCGTGCACAAACCACCTTCAGTGGTGGATTTAAGTGAGGTGAATGGTAGGGGATAGATTAGGTAGGATAGAAATGTATAGGTCATGAGGAGGGTAAGAAAAGTATAGGGAGAGCAAGAGGACGACGGTTAAAGTCATTTTTATTTATTTGAAGGTAGGAGGTCTGTTGTGCTTAGTTGTTGTTTTAAGGAGCCTAACATCCAAGGTCATCCGCCGGTAGGAGGTTTAGAACTAGATTGGGCCACAGAGATACTATAAAAAATACAGGATTTTAGATATGCCTAACTAATACACAGAGGACTGCAGACTGAATACCGCGAGTATAACTGTCTATAATGAGGATTCATATGCGGTTTAAGCTTATAGTCGCACTCAAGTCCTGGTGTTGATGAGTTATGAATGCCCTAGGAGTAGTGGATGTTGCCTTGTAGGTGTGAAAATTGTAAATCATGGATAGCCATCTTCGGATTCGAACCTACCATCGATCAAATGCAAGGTGACAGCTACGCAACTCGAAACGCCCAGGCAGCTTTCTCGGTCCATTAAGATCGAAGTTGTGCTTCTGAAAGAATTTACGTCCCACTTGTTTTTTGTTACTGAATTCAATACAGGTCTGTATAACACAATATTCTTTAAATATATCTCTAAATGGTTCACTTCAGTGAGTGTATTGACAGAAGCTACGTATTATTTCTTGATATTCAGGTAAAAATGAGAAAATATAACCTTCCTCATTTAAACAAAAAATGTCTTAAGTATCGTGCAACTGCCAAATAATACTTGAACTCTATGGAGACAACCACGGTAACTGGAAGAGAGACGATAGATATCACGCGCAGCCGGCCGGAAGCATGTGACGTCAGTGGACTCCAGTCTGCCACGCGTGTGCTGAGCGCTCCACTTATCTTCCATATTATAAATACGTTCAAGTTCTTATATACTATTTTCACATGATATCCACTAGTATATTGCATAAAACTATTATTTTGTTTGTTTGTTTCGGTAAATATTGCAGATCTATGTTTTAGTGTTCCTAAATACCGGAAATTGTAGTATTTACAGCTCCCAGTTACTTGAAAGAATTCAAAATAAGTACCCTATGTACGTGTATTTCTATCTGAATTTTCTGTTGATGCAGAAAGTTTGGTAATGTTTTGGGAAGGAACTGTTCCTTTTTTTTACAAGCGAGTTCATATTGTAAATCATATTGTAAGTCAGAGGGAAGAAAGTGATCGGATCATATACCTGCCATTTTATCAATTAACACGTCTTTTATTTTACATAATCTGCCTACTGTTTGAGCAGAGTTGGGTCTTTTGGGAACTATAAAAGGACAACTTACGGTTGCTATGTGTTTCTAGGATGTTTTAACACCCTGCAACCGTACAGCACGAAATTTTAGGAGTAGAAACACGACTCATACAATGAAATTCATTTCACTCGCGAACGATACGCAATATTTCACGCATTTTAAAACATTCGCAAACTTCGAAAGTAATTAAATAATTGAATAAATAATGTGAAGATTGCAGACGAACAGCAACGTACCAAAATTCTCTGCTTGGAATGCAATCACTGTCACCAAAATGTATATAGAAGGACATAAATGGGCAAAACAATTTGTAGTATAATGGGAGGGAGAGTCCAGTGACGTCACGATCACGCCAGTCTACTGCGTATCCGTCTGGTGACGCCTACCGTCTCTTTTCTAGTTACCTTGGAGACGACGATCATTAAAAAACAGTCTGAAATTTGATTTCCTAGGTATTTAACCGGGGGATCTGAAAGTATTTGAAGAGAATTCTGTGTCACTTTCATGTAATCAGATCTTATTTTAACCTGTTGATCGAGTTAAGTTGTTGTTTGAATAATAAAATATCGTGGTTGTGTCTACAAAAATCACTATGTGAAATATGCTAGCTTAGAACGTTGATAGGTAAGTTTCTGTCATCTCAGGTTCGACGTTGTGGGAATATTTTCAAGGAATTCTTCCTCTTCATAATATGTGTGTTGCGGGTCAGTAGTCAGTATTTCTCCAAAATATATTATCACATAGAGGTTTTCGCAGGCGCAATGATGATATATTCCGCAGAGAACGTATGACAGACTTTTTGCGGGCTACATTAGAAAGTCTTGCCTCGAAATCTCGATGTAAGTTTATTCCCTATTTATTTACTGTTGGTAATTTTTAAAACTCTTTTAGTGATATCTTCGTTATGTATCGACTATCCTCCTTCTGGAACGTCCCGTTGTGCTGTGTGGTAACTATTCTTGTGGGAGTGGTACTCTCCTACCTTACAGGAGCTAACGACGTTACAACTGTAGACCATAGACTTCTGAGTCCAGTCATCAGGAAGTTCGTCCCCAAATCCAAGATCACAGCAGAACACGTTCCGCTCAACCACTATACGGTGAGGATTACTTTTTATTTCTAGTATGTAGACCCTTGCTAACAAAATACTAAACCACCTTATTGTGACAGAACACCATTCAGAAGATGGACGTTTCTGGTTACTTTTTTGCTACTTATTTAATGTTCACTGACACATGGAATGTTTTCAAAGGCGGAAGGACGGGAAAGGTCTAGAATTGACAGTGACCTTAATTTTGGCACCAATTTTTATTTTTTAGATTAATAACTAATACCGCTCTAGATTTAAGAAGCAATAACTACAGATAAAGCATTGTACTTTGAACTGACTGATGTGCACAAAAAGCTGGAGGCTCCGGGTCCGACTCCTAGCCAGGTCGGGGAATTTCACCTGGATCTGAGGGCTGGTTCGAGATCCACTCATCCTACACAATTACAATTGACGGTGATACAGCGGCCCTAGTCTAGAATGTCAAGAATAACGGCCGGGAGTAATTGTGCTGACCACACGACACTTCGTAATCTACAAGCTTTCGGGGTGAGCAGCGCTCGCTTGAGAGTCCAAGGCCCTTCGGGGCTATTACGCCATCGGGTTTGTTTTATTTTTGATGATTATAGAAAATACTCTCGTTTCATGAACAATAACAATTACGTAACAAGGAATATTTGAACATTCTCGGATGGTAACAGAGAAGTTAGGTAGCGGGTAACCTGTTTTGATATTTTGTACGTTGGTGACTAAACGAGAAGAAATGTATATTGTCTCCAATAATTTTAAAATCAAACCAGAGGGCAGAGAGAAATTTATGCAAGGAATACCACCACTACCTGAGGGTAGTGGACATGTCTAAAGGTACGTAATATACTTTAACTATTATTTTCCTAATATGACTATATTCCAGAAAACTATATTATTATTATTATTATTATTATTATTATTATTATTATTATTATTATTATTATTATTATTATTATTATTATACCGAGTGATTTAGTCGTGTGGATAGGGTTGTGTAGCTGTCGCGAGTGGTGGTTTCGAATCTCTCCGTTGGCAATCCTGAAGGTATTTTTCCGTGGTTTCCAATTTCCGCTCCAGGCAAATTCTCGAACTGTACCTATATTAAAGCTACGGCCAGCTCATTCCCAATCCTTACCCTTATCTTTCCGTCACCGAAAGCCTTTCGATGTGTTAATGCGACGTTACCCCCTCCCAAACCCCATGGCACTACAGCACTTGAAGGTCCTTGGACTCCCAGCGACCGTTGCTCAGCCCGGGGGCCTGTAGATTACGAGGTGCCATGTAGTCAACACGACGAGCGACGTCAAACCACTACCAAAATTTTAATTCTTAAAAATAAGCTACCTCTGTGGCGTAGTGGTTATTGTGATTAGCTGCCATCCCCGGAGACCCGAGGTCGATGCCTGGCTCTGCCTTGAAATTTGAAAAGTGCTGGAACGGTGTTTACTCAGCCTCGGAAAGTCAACTGAGTAGACAGGGGTTCGATTCCTACTACAGCCATCCTCGAAGTTGTTTTCCGTATTTTCCACACTTCTCGTCCAGGCAAATGCCGGGATGGTACCTAACTTAAGGCCATGGCTGCTTTTTTCAACCTTCCTTGCTTATACCATCCAAACTTCCCATCCACCACAAGGCTCCTGTTCAGCATAGCAGGCGAGGCCGCCTGGTTGAGGTACTCGTCCTCCTTCCCAGTTCTATCCCCGTGACACAAAGTCTCTCACTCCAAGACACTGCCCTTGAGGCGGTAGAGCGGAGATCCCTCACTGAGTGTGAGGAAAAAAACAATTCTGGATGATTAGCGGACTGAGAAAGAAAGATTATTAAAATTTAATTTTACAATATTATACAGGATGATCAAAAACTCCGTTTGTATTTGACGAGGTAATACTTCACGGAATGTTGGAGGTAGGCAGGTATTAAATGACACACATGGTTGGCAAGACAGGGGTTTTTATTGACACCTACGGATATGCTGTACAGTCCTTTTCACAACATTGACCTTCGACTACAGGAATTGTAATGAATGACGGCCGACATGTTGAGCATGTCTTATAAAGAACAACGTCTTTGCTAAACCTCGATTGTTATGTCAATTTTTGCTTGTGTCTCATATGAAGTGCCATCTTTTGGTCATTTTGTGTACTTTATTTTGGTGTCAATAAAACTCCACGTCATGCTAATCATGTGTGTGAGTTATTACCTCTTTACCTCCAACTACCTCTCGATTACTGGATACTGGCCGCACTTAAGCGACTGCAGCTGTCGCGCTCGGTCATTCTGTAAACTATTGCCTCGGGAAGTGATAACGTAGACAGTCTATTATAATGTGTGCATTAAAATACGCTGTGAACTTTGCCGTATCATACCAGAATAACTCTGCCGTCGTTCGACCTGTGTTGCATGAGGTATATTAATGCGCAACACATATCTCGGAATTGTCGAGGTTTTCATTTAAAATGCGCCTGTATAAGATTTTTGTCCCGTAATATGCCTGGTCTTGCAGAAATTTGTATGTGCAGTAGATTTGGCATCAGAGCGCCCCATTTAATGCGTAATCTCTTTTAAGGTAGAGAAGCGCCATAGTTACTTTTGTTTCCTCTAGCGTCCATATTTTAATCAATCAGCACTGATCTGCATTTAGGGCAGTCGCCAAAGTGGTGCCCAGGTTGCAAAGAATTTGAAAATGTATTGAACATTTCTCTTGGTGAATTATTTTAATCCGTAACTCCCCTACCTATAAACGAACACTTCCCCTCTTTGTTCCCTTCAATTCCACTTCACCTTCATATTAAGATTTTTCTACTTTTAAAAACAGCACTCAAATTTATTTGTCTACTAATCTCATTCCACGCCATCTCTCCACAAACAGCTTGGAACCTACCACTTAGTCGAGCAGCTCGTCTCATTTCTCCTAAGGCTTCCCAGCCCAAACTTTGCAACATTTTCGTAACGCAACAATTTGTCGGAAGTTACCAGAGCAAATCCAGCTCCTTTTCTTTGGATGTTAAATCAAAGAAACCCTACGAACCTTACATGGTGCAGCATTACTTACGTGACACATAAAACTTCATGAACTGATAAACCTACAATGGGAGTACCGATAAGACTTGGCCGGAAGATATTTGTAGCGACATGTCCATTGAACTTAGGAACTAGAAAGTGAAGATGAAATGCGCGGGGTACTGTACGAAGTTCAACAGCCCCCCCCCCCCCCGCCAGTGGCTTAGAGTTCATCCTGGTACTTGAAAACGTCGCGTTTGCGACGCAATAAGAATATTACTAAAATGCAAACGTCACACGCGCGATGCATTGTAGATGAATTCACTTAATCTGACACAACATCATTTAGCTTTCACTTACGCTATTATAACAAGTAAGATTGTGAAGACAAAGCTTCAAGTCTTCCATCACATATTCCTCACTATTATATCCCTCAAATGACTCAGTCAAAGTCAGAGCAGGTATAAAGTCAGCTGCCCTTTTCACATTCCTCGCTGTTGTTGTTAGTTTCTGCGAATACCTTTCCTTACCTTTCGACCAATTATTCAGTTTATTTTTATATTACTTCTTTTGAAGTCTAACTCTGGGGTGCAGACCTGTGAGGCCTGACAGGAAAAGAAAACTCTCCCAGAATGACTCCTAGTAGTGCTCAGCGGCTGGCGGAAATGTGTGCAGCTCGGAACTTCTGATTCCTTTTGGTTTATGTTTCTGCATTTATCCTTGAGAACCTAATATTTTTTTAACTCGAAGACATTTTGCGTGTTTTTTATATAGGAAATTTTTAAAAAATTGACTGTTATCATTTTGGTGAACTTGAAAATATGAGAAACGGAAACCAATTTAGTTTTGCACACATTTGATCACCTGGTAAACACCAGATAAGTAAGTAAATTATCTAATACCTATAAGTTATGAGAATGTTAATTAAAGGTTTCTGGGAAATATGGTGTGCTTCATGTCTAATATTTCTCTGTCTAAGCGTAATTAAGGAACAAATGTACGAGCATTAGTAAATGGCCTGGCATTTAGGGAAAAACACTCTGCAATTCTAGGATTAAGGGTGAATATGAAAATCCACAACTTGTTTCCAGTCAATTGACCGGGCCAGAAAGGGAATGAATGAAACTTCCATCTAGCGGCGAGAATGCCTAAGCCTGTCGCACTCCTCTGGGGCAATGATTAATGACTGACACGTGAAATGAAATGATATTGAAGAGTGTTGCTGGAATGGAAGATGACAGGGTAATCTGATGTACCCGGAGAAAAGCTTATCCCTCATCCGCTTTATCCAGCACATGGAGTGACCGGGATTTGAACCACGGAACCCAGTGCTAGGAGGCAGGCTCACTGCCGCCGGAGCCACGGAGGATTGGGTGACTACATTAACGTTGTCGCTAAATCATTTTGTGATATTTCCCTCAGGACTGATTTGATGGAAGAATTTAAAAGACATTACGCAAAGTAATTCTACTCTCCATAATCAGAAAGTTGTATTTACTCTAATATGTAGTAATTATAATAGTCATTTTGCTTATAAATGTTTGTTTTACTTTCAGCCTGTCGAGTTGCAGATCATTCCTAAGGATACAGACGTGGACGGAAGGACGGATAATCTCTTATTACAAGACGGAAAATTATCTTAACATTTTATAAATACGATAAAATCTTTATGTACTATGTATATTAGATGGATTATTAAATGTAGTAGTGCGAAACATACAGCAAAATCTTCATCTAATCGATCTGGTACTTTCCAATACTTCTGGAGTACTGACGTTAGGTTCAGTACTGGAATTCTAATCGAGGTAATTATGAAAGGGAACAACGTGGATGAATCAGCTACATCTCCAAGTTTATAAATGTAATAATCAAACAATAAGATAACCTCTGTGAATCGTTGAGTTTTGTTTACGTGTTACATCAACATAGCATTTTTATTTATATTAAAATTATTATTTCATTAATTAAGGTTTTCTTCTGCTTTATATAGTTCTGTAAATGTCGCCATAATTCAGATGTGTGATACCAAGAAATTGTCGCAATGTAATAGTCCGAACCCAGGACATAACTTTCTAGTACATTCGATAAAAGGAAGCATTTTTCCTAAAAGTATAACAAAAATATGTTTGTATTAACTTAATTTAACGTCATGTACTAAAAAACTGTAGATATAACGTTAAAGCCTGTATGTTCAGGCCTTTGCAAGTTATAATACCATCTTACTGCTAGTATACTGTAGCCAGAACAATTGTTCACCTGTGATATTGGCATAAACATTAGCGTTCTGGCCTACTATAACCCCTAGAAGTTATGTTACACCCGCTTCATTACGAAAGAACGGATTAGACAGCACTCCTACCATTCAAATTAGTTTGCAATCTAGCCTATTGCTTAAACATCCAGAATCTAATAATAAACTAAGCATTTGTGTAACATTCGTCCTTTTCAGAGCCAAAAGCGAAAGAAAGAACCCTATGGTACTGTCTACAAATTTCGGACTTCGTGCTGTATTATTCTTACAGCTTTGCGTTTACAGAAGATAGGGATAACCATTTCCTTACCTCTGTCTACTGATATGCATAATATAAAACATCCTCTCTGTACTCAAATTATGGCCAATAACAGACATATAATACCCTAAAATTTTGAACAAATCCCCAGGAACACAATAATGGAAAAAAGTATATATTTTTGGTGGACGTCATATTCCCAAAATGTTCAATCTACCCGTCTGAAAAAATTCGAAGTAAAGTCTCTCATCCAATTTGCAAACTCTATTTTCTCTACCAGAAAATATTGCGGACTTTAGTCTCTTCATCCAGGATGTTCATTTTACTCTTTAAAACTACGGATTGTCTGAGAAATCCGCGAAATATGGCAAGCCACACAAATATACCTTTTATTTACATTTTCTATGATTTTGTATATAGATTATCAGTATTAATACCTCTCTCTTTCTAACTTGTAACCTGGATCATTACCATTTATATCATTTCACGTGTGATAAGTTTATCTCCTCTTGCCTTTTGGTACTTAAGATTCTAATAAAGAACTAATCGGTAGTTATCTAATTTGTGCATATTTCATCCTCCCACCTCTTTTCTTCTTTTTCGTACAATTTGTTTTAAGTCACACTGACACAGATAGGTTTTATGGGGGGAGACCCAGCTTAACAAAGGAAAAAAAAATAGGTTAATATTCATTCGATTGTTAAATATGCTACAATTGTTGTCGACAATTGCTGCACATATCCCAGTATTGGCACGCTTCCTGGCAACCATAAACAACTTCAATAATGTCAGAATTTTAATAATTCAAAATAATATTCAAAATTTCCCGCCTTTTTAACAATATATCACTGTTTCCCTTATAAATTCCAAGTTTACAAGATTTTTCGTACTTTTCCTTTTTTAAAGTGTGTATCAAAACTCCAGCTACAAAATGAACCTCAATCATTAACATAGACTGTGATTTGGATTTTTGTCGCGTTTTTATTCCGAGCACCAGAAAATAAAAATAGCGTTTTAAATAAAAATGTTATATAAAATCGATTTTAAATCTTATTGATCTGAATGAGGTACAGACTGTAGTACAATATTATGGGAGGAAACTCTGAAAAAATCATAATTATCCATGAATCAGTGACAGAGTTATGAAGGAAACCGTGATATATTGTTAAAAAGGCGGGAAAGTTTGAACATTTTATTTTAAAATGTTATAATTAGAATTTTGACATTATTGAAGTTGCTTCTGATAGCTCTTAAGCATTCCAATCCTGGGGTATGTGCAGCATTTGTCAACAACGTTTGTAGCATATATAACAATCGATTGAATATTGGCCTATTTTCCCCGTGTTGAGCTAGGTCTCACCCCTTATGTCGACGATGGGACAGGAAAGGACTAGGAGTGGGGAGGAATTGGGCATGGCCTTAATTACGGAACATCCCCAGCATTTGCTTGGTGTGAAAATGGGAAACCACGAAGTCCATATTCATGGCTGCCTACAGTAGGGCATGAACCCACTATCTACCGGATGGAAGCTCACAGCTCTATGACCCCTAAATCTACGTTCCACCGACCTCTTAGTAAATATTAACGCTAATGGTTTTAACAAAAGAGATTACGAGGAGGAGTGTAATAATTGCAAGTGACTGAAAATAATTGGGATCTGTTGTACAGAATGATAGTAACACTAACTTGGAACAGATAAATAATGACCTCTAATATGGTGTGTTTTATGAGGATGCCATTGAAAATATTTTTTAAAAATTTAATTATCTTTTAATGTATTTTCCTCTAAAGAAACACATTTCTTCGAAACCACCTAAACGACTGAAGTAATATTTGTTGAGCGTATGCACAGGGATAGTAGCTATACAACAAGTGAAAATAAATAAAATGTTGACCACACAGATATTAAATATTGTATAAATTATATCAATATATGATGGTGCAAGTTTAATATTTTTTATGACTAAGTTTTTCAGTAAATTAATGTAATATATCACCCAGTTTAAATCCACCTCTGTATGCATGAAGTTCAGTTGCTCTCTCTCTGGGACACAATCTGCGAAAAGTGCTCCTTCAGAGAAAAATACATTAAAAATAATATTTTATTTCTGAAATTATTTTTGCAAATGAATGAATAAATCACGCCATATGTTTTTGGTTTTGGGCCAAAGAAATAATATATAGTACAAGTGCAAAGTTTCAGTCTTCTACGTTTAATAGGATTGGAATAAGGTGGGATCATAAAAACATGTTTTTTGCACTTCGTTCTACCCCCAACTCCACCCTGTGTCCTTAAAGCAAAGCACAATTTCTATCTACTATATATAGAAGGCAGAGTTCTAACGTGAGGAAGAAGATAAAGAAGACGGACGACGAACGCTGGTTGCTATGGTTACCACAGTGTCGGTTTCCTGTCCACGCTAAATTCCAGATAGACCCCAAACCATAAACACATCCATGTTAAAATAACTCTCTCCCGTCCTATGGACAAAACAGTCTACACCAATGGTATAAATAACCCAGACCATATGTTCCCAGAGGCCTGTACGCCGCTTCATAGCCTGACATTACCCGCCTAGGCCGCTTTGCTTGCGTCGACGTTGGCAAGCATGCTGAGTGTCTTGTGCCGTTACCCAAGCCGCGCCATGTTGGGTGTCAACCTAACTTTCGCCTACTCGAGAACAAGGTGTTTGTTCTGTCTTTGCAGTTCTCTGCAACTCTCACACACGTAACACTTACTCTAATACAACTACACGTGGTATATCACGACAAAGAAGTCTCGCACTCTCCTCATACAGTTCATCGTTGCAAAAACTGAGCATACAGTGTAAATTCATTGTGAAAATTTTTGATGTCTACAAAAGAATAATGAAGGGAAGAATTGGGGTCAATAATTCTATTCCTGATGAACATCCGAGCGGTAAGCTTTGGTCATCTCCTGTCCAATGATTTAAATGTCTTCATCTATGCAGAGAAATACCTTGGCTGAAAACGATCGACGACGAGGCGTTGAAGGAAAATAATATTATTAAATTCCACTTAGGGAACACCAAATTATTATAAGTACGTCCTTCAATAAAATGTGTGACGCTGTGTAATCTGAAGTCTTAATATTGAAAGAAGCGTTCTGTCAGCTAGCACAGGGATGGTCCGTTTACTGTCTGTCTGGCTGGACAGTAGGTAGTAAGGTCTGTTTTCATGGAAAAGTGGGTGGGACCACTGAGGTCACCATTTCTGCCCACCTGGATTTGTTTGGAGTTGTTAAAACTTTCACTTTTCAGATCTTGATTCCAAAAGATGACAGAGATCGTTCCCTTTGAAAGCACCGTTACACTTTCAGTTGCTGAAAGGATGATATTTTATTAGTTTCCTTTTTGCATAAAACAAAATCCTAGTACAGTGCAATGTTGTAGGTAACACAATTTTGACAAAAATTGGAAATTAGCCATTTTGATATCAATAACCTCAATTGCAATAGGCCTAGGATGAAGTCGTCATTGGCAGAAGGAATTATCGAGGATGGAGAGATCAGTGGACAGTACATAGAGGTATTTTTTTTACTTCCCTTAACGCATATCGACATAACATACACACATCCTAAAATGCCAATAATTATATTTAACGTTAAAATCACTAATTTACTAACAAGAAAGAATTAATATTGCATGTGATACCCAGTGTCTTCTTGCATATTCTGAAGCGGTGTAGGGAGTATTGCATAAATGGTAGGGATTATAACGGGTTGTGGGCTATACAAACAAGTTCGTGTGTTGACGACGGGAGAGGACAAGCCTAGGA
The DNA here is from genome assembly GCF_040414725.1 of Anabrus simplex. NCBI lineage: Eukaryota > Metazoa > Arthropoda > Insecta > Orthoptera > Tettigoniidae > Anabrus > Anabrus simplex. Next base: position 470,899,592 of record NC_090267.1, read on the forward strand.
CTGGAAAGTAAGCGAGTGTAACTTTAACCAGGGTAAACTGTCGGCAGCCCTGAAGGTGTTTATCCGTGGTTTCCCACTTCCACAACAGAAAAATGCTGGGGCTGCACCTTAATTAAGGCCACGATCGTTTCCTTCCCACTCCTAGCCCTTTCCTATCCCAAGAAAGAAATTAAATAAAGAAATCGAACACCAATATAACACTAAGTTATAAAATACCTGTAAAATTACAATTGCAGTCTGACGACTAAAAACGTGTAAGTTTCTTCAGTGCAGTCGACACTGAAAAATAAAGGTTTCATTCTTTACAAAAAATAAATAAATTCAATATTAGGTATTTTGAAAGCAGTGTTGTAATGGATTCGATAGTAACTTATCAGTATTCTCGTGACTGGAGGTCACTTTCTCTGATATAGTGGATGATAATGATAAATGTTTAGACAACAAGGCTTAACAGAAAAAAAAGCAGAATGATAGCAGCCATAATTATAGTCTCACTGTAAATAACTGGTGCAAGGTCATAGTATAACACTCATGTGTTAAACTGGTGTAGTGAAACGTTCATTTCGAACATTGAAGTGAGTGTTTATTAACCGATATTTAATCCGTCTAAATTACTCTGGAATTATTTTTAGGATAATGAATTTCGTGCATTGATTGGTGAGAAGGCAAATGTAGCAATTATTTTATTTTACCCCACGACCGACGTTGTATGAGATTTGCACTGGTACTTGTACGGAGTAGGACACATTCTTTAATAATCCCTATCGTTTATGCACCTCTCCCTACACAGACGTATAACCGGCAGGAGGACATTAAATATCACACGCAATTCCTGTTATACTTTAATTCTAGGAATACTCGTGTCTTATTATTCGTAAATTTATTGGACCATAAATAGGATTTGTGGTAATTAAGTGTGTTTGTATGTGAGCATACACAGCTTCATTTGCTTCAAGCTTATCCAGAACTTCTCCGGGGACAAAACGCCAACAATCTGGAACCTATAAAGTACACAGCATTTGAAGGTACGTTAATCACATATTATTATTCATTTATTCAGTTAATTATGTCATCTCACCACCACATTAAACTGTTTTTTTCTTCCTCTTGTATTCTCAAAATTCCTTCATTCTTTCCCCATTTTGTTGCTTTCTTTTGTGCCTCCATTCACTGCCTGACTTCTTCCTGGATTCCTCTGAAAATTTACCATCAAATATTGCTTTCCTCATTCGTTTCTATTTGCAGTTTCCTATTTTTAATGTTGATTAGTTCCAAATATTCTTTGCCTAATTTCAAAAATGCTCATTCGGTTTCTTATTTGCATATTGTTCAAAAATGTACTACATCTTTGTCCGTTCTGTACAGGCACCAAAGAATCCTAATCTGATGCTTTCTATAAACCTTGCTCTGGTCTAGATTCGTATTTGACCCTTCTTCCGAATTGGTCCCAAAATTTCCTTAGGATTCGCTCTTTATGTTCTTCTTATTCTTATATCTGAGAATATATCATAACACTCCGTTCCACATAAAGCTTCCGGAAGGATTACAGATTTGTAATGTCTCAAATTAGCATTCCTGAATCCTGACATTTTGTTGTCCATATTCATCGTTGCGTGGTACGTTTTCTCTACTTTATGAATTTGTTTATTATTCTTTGATCGATTTTGTCGTTCTTAGGTTTGTTTCCTGCTTCCTTTCTTGCTTTCCAATAGTTCTTCAGTATTTCACTGTGTTTCCTTCCTCCTCTATTCTGTCCAGATGTTATGCGTTACTTATTTCCTTTATGATAGAAACCCTCGAAATTTAGTATCTATCTCCTCAAAGTTGCTCTGTCCTGTATTACATCATTCCCATTTCTGCCATATCTCTATTTATACTTTGCATCCACTGTTTGCCACTCTTACACTTGTAAACATGATATCAAATTTGTTTTGTGAGTCTGGCATTATCCACGCTCATTATGTGACCATAGAATTTAACTCCCCTGTTTATTATTGTTATTATTTATGTATTAAATGATTTTACTAAAAATAGTTTCGCTAATCCGTCCGTCCGTTATACTGGACATATTTGCTTCATTTGTGTTTTATTCTGTCCGAAATTACCTGCAGGTGAATCGTGAGACATTGGTAGGGTATTTTAAGTTCAGCCAAATTAGAGTAATCATAAAATTAAGTAATTAGATGATCCCTCCCACAATTAAAAATGATATTTGCTCGTGGCGTCGGCCTCTGGAGATCTTTTGTCACTACTTTCACCATTTGAGATAAAGTTGCGTGTAAGTGGAATTGCGGAGGTGTAGAGTGTTGAATTTGAGTCAAGGAACGTTAAGGACGACACAAACACTAAGTCCCCAGGCCAGGGATATTAATCAATTACAATTAAAAACCCCTGACCCTGGCTGGATTCGAACCCGGGGCCACCGAGTGACAGGCGAACGCGTTTCCCTCTACACCGTGGGGCCGAACAGGTGAAGGCTTACCCTAACCGGCAATTCATTCTGTATTCAGCAGGTTGCTAAGAGACCAACACCTTCACTAATATTCTGATATATGTAAATTTCATCCTAAATAATGTCATTACTAGAGTCCGGATTATTAGGTACTGATAGGTTAGAATGCAAACGTACTTTAGCCAGTAAACAAGTATACCCTACATTGTACAACGGTTATGCTATGAGATTTGCATAGACATTAGGGGCACAGCCTATAAAACTCCTTGAATGTATGCTACTCTTCCTACATTATGGTACAACGGCTTGCATCACACTTCCTACAAACAAAAATTACTTTGCATTCTAACCTATTACCACCTAAAAATCCGAGGTATAGTCATTACATGCAGCCATGTTTGATTACTAAATGTCAAGCCAGAGAGTACACACTTCCTCTGATCATGGAAGAATATTATTCCTTGTTAGGTACTCTTAGATTCTCTAACCACCGAGCGAGTTGGCCCTGTGGTTAGGGTCGCGCAGCTATGAGCTTGCATCCGGCAGACAGTGGGTTCGAATCCCACTGTTGGCAGCCCTGAAGGTGTTTATCCGTTGCTTCCCATTTTAAAACCAAGGAAATGCTGGGGCTGTACCTTAATTAACGCCACGGCCACATTCTTCCCTCTCGCATCCCATCATCGCCATAAGATATCGATGGTACGTAAGCTAGGTAGTTGCTTTACGTCGCACCGACACAGATAGGTCTTATGGCGACGATGGGACGGGAAAGGCCTAGGAGTGGGAAGGAAGCGGCCGTGGCCTTAACTAAGGTACAGTCCCAGCATTTGCCTGGTGTGAAAATGGGGAAACCACGGAAAACCATTTTCAGGGCTGCCGACAGTGGGGTTCGAACCTACTATCTCCCGAATACTGGAGAGGTACGTAAGCAAATTGTAAAAAAAATTAGTATATATGTCATGCTCTAACCTTTCCCACCTTCTAAATATGTTCAACAGATGGCAGAGCGTTCCTAACAACTTGCATGCTGTTAAGAGACGTTATCTGGGAACACTTATCGAAGTATGAACTAGCTACATTAGAATGAGTTTTTACTTTCGTGTGGCTATTTCTAGCCAGGTGCAGCCCTTGTAACGCAGACCTTCCGACGAGGGTGTGCGGCATCTGCCACGTGTAGGTATCTGCGTTTTATTGTGGTGGAGAACAGTGTTATGTGTGGTGTGTGATTTGCAGGAATGTTTGCGGCAACACAAACACCCAGCCCCCGAGCCATTGGAATTAACCAATGAAGATTAAAATCCCCGACTCCCCTGGGAATCGATCCCAGGCCCCTCTGAACCGAAGACCAGTACGCTCGTCATTCAACCAACGACTCTGACACTAGAAAGGGTGAATACCAGGTATTTTAAGAAAGTTCTCTGCCTGGCAAAGGAAAAGAAAACGCTCTTTCGAGACTAACCTATGAGCTCACAAGACAAACGTTCTATATAGAACTGCGATTAAAAATAACTTTGCGTTCTACGACAAAATACCAAGCATTACAGCAAGAACTGCAAGGTAACATAACGAATATATGAAAAGATTTTTACTAAACAGACGGCATGATGACGTCAGAATGGTTGTATCCTACTACGAACTGCAGCATACCATAACGCGCCCACGAACCTACTACGCTGGCGTAGCAGGGGGAGAGGTGATACTCCCACGTGGTGCGTCCCAGGTGGCGGATAGGGGGTTCCTAACCGGCTTGCCGGCGGACTTGAGGGAAATAAAATACCTCTCGCGGACAAAACACACTACCGCCTGCGAGTGGGGGACGCACATGTAGAATACACCCGCAGTATCCCCTGTGTGTCGTAAGAGGCGACTAAAAGGGGAGATCAAGGGATGATTGAATTAGGGCCATGAAACTACTTTTGATTCGTACCATCATGCGGGGAACACCATGGGTTGCCTGTACTTGCGAGTAGTACCACTACATTAGGTACGAAATAGGTTTGTGATTAGTAGCAGCAAGAGGGGATTCTCCTGTGGGATTCCAGTACCCGTGCGTCGTACCCATGTGAGCAACACCGCGGGTCTGGGCGTTGCCTGTGAGTTGTACCACTATATGAGCGACACCGTGGGTCTGCGTTGCCTGTGATTAGTACCCACTCTGTGAGGAACACCGCGGGATAGTGAGAGTCCCTGTGGTTAGTACACCTAGGTGAGGAACCTCATCGGTTTGCGTTGGCTACGAGTGGCGCCATTGTGTGATAAACACCATAGGTCTGCGTTACCTGTACTAAGTACAATGCTTGTGAGTAGTACCATCTTGTGTGGAACATCGTGAGTCTTCGCTACTTTTGATTAGTACGCCAACATGACAAATACCATGGATCTACTTTACTCGCGACATGTACCATTCTGTGGGGCCTTAGACGTGGATTTTGCACCCCTGTAGACATCAAGCATCTTTGTGCTTTATGAGTGGTCCCTTGGTCAGTAATACTATTATTTGCGATCCTTTTTCGAGTCTGATTCACTGTTTTAGTTAGTTTGTTTGTTTTATTTTTTGTTAGGTTCATGTCCATAGCTTCATTCTTCATGACATTTTTTTTTATTTTGGTCAGTGGATGAAATTGAAATTTTTGTTGTTTCATTTCGTACCATTAGGGGCCGATGACCTCGATGTTAGGCCCCTTTGCAACAAGCATCATCATCAGCATCATCATCCATAACGCGCTTCTCATTAAATGTTCATAAAACCATTGAAAAGGGCAGGAAACACAATATGAATACTGCAGGCACATCATCAAGACGAGATATCTGACCTATTTATAACGAATGCTGCGGAGCAACCTGGGTCCTCTAATAATAATAATATGTGTGATCTTATATTAACAGCTACGGGATGAATGTTATATTTTTCTTGGATTGCTTTCAAATCTGCCTGAGAATCACTCAATATTTTCGCAGCACAGCTGTGTATTTTTAATCCACATAACTGTATTTTATTATTATTATTATTATTATTATTATTATTATTATTATTATTATTATTATTATTATTATTATTATTGCCGGCCCCGTGATGTAGGGGAAGCGTACCTGCCTCTTACCCGGAGGCTCCAGGTTCGATTTCCGGTCAGGTCAGGGATTTTTACCTAGACCTGAGGGCTGGTTCGAGGTCCACTCAGCCTACGTGATTAGAATTGAGGAGCTATCTAACGATTAGATGGCGGCCCCGGTCTAGAAAGCCAAGAATAACGGCCGAAAGGATTCGTCGTGCTGACCACACGACACCTCGTAATCTGCAGGCCTTCGGTCTGAGCAGCGGTCGCTTGGCAGGCCAAGGCCCTTCAAGGGCTGTAGTGTCATGGGGTTTGGTTTGGTATTATTATTATTACTATTATTATTACGATACTAATATTCAATTACTATTTTCTGTTTTTACGTCAAAATGTCACAGTCAGATCTGACGGTGACAATGGAATGGTGGTGGTGATTATCGCTTTAATATAACATACAACTACGTAACCATCCTCTATAATGTAAAATTGTTAGCCGGCCGTTTGTATCCGTTGGTTGTTCCACATATATTGTGTATACTCTCTCAGTTCCTTTTTTTTTTTTAAGAGAGACACAGGGCTCTTTTCATTCATCAGCAAAGTGTCAGAAGAAGTAGTAGCTGCTTTTGCAAGTTCATCATCTCTCTTATTGGCTTGTACCCCATTATGACCTCGGACTCATTTCATGCAGAAATGTTTACTGTCGCCTAATATGTGTGATCTTATATTAACAGCTACGGGATGAATGTTATATTTTTCTTGGATTGCTTTCAAATCTGCCTGAGAATCACTCAATATCTTCGCAGCACAGCTGTGTATTTTTAATCCACATAACTGTCTTTTGTATAACGCTCAGTTCTGCGTGTAAGACTGAACATGAATCTTTCAGCATACACCTCATTGTTATTATGTAACACTACAAAAGCACATCCTCAAACCAATCATCTTTTTCTTTTTTGATCCGGGATACATCCATATAAATATTGTAATGATGTTGTGTATTGCACATTTCCTACACAAGATTATTGACAAATTTACTTGGGTGACCTGTTATCAATTCACTAGCTTGCATCTCAAGAGTAACACTTAGTTACCTAACAGAATACAAAACACCATTCTTTTTTTGTATATATGAGCTCAGCCTTGCCAATCCCTGTTAAATGTAGAGGTGGGATTCCCAGCTCAGCAAGGGCTGCTTCCGTGGTTTTTGTACGGTATGCACGAATAATTCTGATTATAAAACCTCTTTGAATTCGGGCTACTTTGGCTTGAATCCCTTCCATTTCAATACATTATGATAAGCAGACGCAGCAAACAGTAATAACGGTTCAACTACTCCATGATACATTGTCTTTAATAGTTCTGGATTAAGACCCCATGTCAATCCGGTAGCAATAAAGCCAGACAGCAATGTGCTAGCTTTGGTAGACAGAGCGTTGAAATTAGTTCTATATGTTAGCTTTCTGTCTAAAAAAAACCCTACGTATGACAGTTGATCCACCAGATTTATAACTTGTCCATTCATGTGTACTACAGGCGTTTCAGCTTTCCTCTTCCTCGTAATTAAAATTCTACTTGAGTTTTTGAGGTTTGACTCCAAATTATTTTCAAATCGCCAGTTGCAAATTATATTAAGCGCTGTATTAGTTCGAAAGTCAACTCGAAATATCATCACTTTTAAGTAGGGGAAAGGCATCGTCTTTATAAGCAATTATGTGACAGACAGTAGGTAACTCCAAAGTGAGTAAATCATCATAGAGGTTTGTCAAGAATCCTGGACTACATGCAGAACCTTGAGGAAAACCCTTAGTGAAATTTTTGGTAAATATAGTACTGCCCATTGTGAGGTTTGCCTTTCGCTTATTAAAATTATTCTAATTATTATATACAGTTTTCTAGGAATGACATTTTCTTCATCCCATGTAATATTTTCGATCACCAGGCACTGTCAAACGCTCCTGAGATATTTAACGAGATCAGCAGAGCGGTCTTCCTTTATGTAAGTACTTCTTCTGTCCATCCGACTACCAGACTTCTGTACTGTGAACCCAAACTGGTTGTCATTTAAAATATTGTTACTGCGCAGGTGGAACATCACTCGATCAATAAATAGCTTTTCTAATATTTTTCCTAACACTGGCAATAGACATATAGGCCTACAAGATTTTGCACGCGCCTTGTGTGTAGAATTCGGTTTTGAAATAATTTTTTTCTGCAGCCTCCTTCCAACAGTTAGGAAACATACCAAGTTTCTGGCACATATCAAACACATTTAAAAGTAATTTTGGGCAACGCATTTGGGTAATTGTTATTATATTGGCCGAAACTCCGTCCATACCTGGGCATTAATTATCACATTCTTTGTTTATTACACGTTGAACTTCTTCAGGTGTAAAGGGAGAATAATTTATCGTGTCTGGTGCAGTGTTTGTGGTATTTCTGACGTATTTATGAAAATTATTATCTTTTGAATCTTTGGGGAAATATTTCTCCAAAAGTACCTCTGTTGTTTCTTGAATGGTTGTAAATTCACTCGCTGTTTGGAAGGTTGTGATAGTATTATTGAAATAGTCAGGTCTTAGTGTCATATGATATACAATGTTCCAAGGTTTACTGGTGTGTTTTGCAGAGGAAAATGTTTTCCATGCTTCATTTTTTGTTTTGATAATTTTTCATAATCCAATTTCAATTATAAGCCTCTTCATATCGTAACGAGCTATTTCACAAGAAGATCGCTTGAATCTACTGTATGATACTAAGACCCTCTTTCTCATCCGATCTAGTTCGGAGTTCCACCAGCAATTCTTTAGAGGTTTCTGTGACAAATTTGGAAGACGCGCTTCACATATATTATAAATATCATGTGTAAGATCACTTATCATTATATTAAGTTGTTTGATCGTAGTCACTTGTAGCATCTGTTCTGCTATTCTTGCAATTTACCGAGGAGCCATCTGAAAGTGAGTCCACTGAACATTCTCTGTTCTAAAAATATGTGTAATGGAATCATTTGAACTAACAGTGTTTACGACTGTTTTAATTTCTATAGTAATAAGTATATGATCAGAAAGACTAAGAGCTTCACTCACTTCCCATTCCACAATGTGTTTTAAAAGTGCAAGTGAACAGACGCTGACATCTATAAAATTATTACTATCACTTCGAATGAAAGTCGGAATTCGTCCAACATTAAGTACAGTATTGTTAGATTACTGGAGGAGCAAAAATCGAAAAACAGTTTTCCACGATTGTCGATCAAAGAACTTCCACATGCACTACGTTTAATATTAATATCTCCAATTATTAAGAGGTGCTTGCCTTTAAGATCAACACAAAGTTCGTTGAGGTCCAAAACGGAAACATAAATGTAAATATATGCATGCTTTATATTTGGACTCTTGAATACACCTGCATTGTAAAATTCATTGGGTCTTAAATTATATACGTATAGAAAATAAACGGTGAGCTTTAGCTCCCGCAATAAGCAGATAGCTGTCAACCAAGCGGGCAGGAATCCAGTGGGCAGAGTTTAACGTCCTTGTATAGTTGCATCTGATCAGGCGCCACTTTCGAAATACGACCGAATACAGTAAAATCACTTCCTAACAACTACAGGAAGACACCAAAATTTTTTTTGAACTGCTTTGAAACGAAAATCGTAGTGACGTGAAAAATATTTTTAATGTGAGGAAATTGACGAAATATAAATAAATATTTTCTTGTAATATGATCATATATAACTGTATTTTGAAGAAAGTTATTATACATAACGTTAAACAGTTAAGAAAAGGAGTAGTGCATTTATTACTTCGTTGATAATATGTCCGTAAATAGCTGAGTGCCTGAAAAGTATGCTATATTTAACATTTAATATAATGGAAACTCTTGAACAGAGCAAGTTGATATTGCTACGGAATGGACATCTCCAACCACTTCATATTCCTAAGATAGTACTTTCTTGATTGCTGTCCGATTTCGCATAGAATTCTCAGAATGCTTGCGTTGAGCGTAAAATATATTTTCAATCAATGATAAAGCAAATAACTGAGCTTGAACTAATCCTAGAACTAGTACACATTTCAAAATATTAGGGAAACATGTCTTGTAACGTCTGGTATGTGAATGTTAATTTGGTAGATGGGGTTCCAATGGTTGTACAGCATACCTTGAGATCGTAGCTATTCAGGGTATGTATAATCGAAGTTATACTCTATCTGAAAGCGTAGCTATCCATTAAACTGTGAGGTGACCGCTCAAAACAAAGGGAATAGCGGTGCGTCCGTGTGTCGTTGTGAGGTACGCGGATTATTGCGGTCATTTGAGTACGTTGTACGTCAACAAGCACATCCCATGAGACATTGTAACGAGGTTCAAGACGCAAGGGCCGTAAATTTGATCCAGGAGGGATGGACTTTTCGCCGTGTTGCCGTGGATCTCAATGTCTCTCCGTCAGTTATTCACCGCTTGTGTAACCGCTACAATGATACAGGCCATTTCACAAGGGGGGTTGGTCAATGTCGTGGACGTATGACAACCTCACAGGATGACCGATATCTGACCATCTGTGCGTTGCGGCGTCGTTCAGCAACTGCCACCAAACTGCAACAAGACCTGAGTAGGGTCACTGAAGTCACAGTGTCTGACAAGACAGTAAGGAACAGGTTAAGACGTGTCCTTACGACCCAGACGTCCTGTTCGAGTGCCTCGTTTACCGCAGCAACATCGCGCAGCTCACCTTCTAGTTGACGTACCCACGTCAACTGGCAGCTTCACCAATGGAGACCTGTGTTGTTGACAGACGAAACCAGATTTCTCCTAACACAGCGTGATGGACGTCAATGGGTATGGAGATGCCCTAGTGAGCAGTATATACCGAATATTGTCCGGGAAAGAGACCGATTCGGACAAAGTTCTGTGATGGTGTGGGGTGGCAACAGTATTGATGGCCGTGCGGAACTTGTCGTCGTCCGTAGTAATATTACCGCTGCGGGATACATCGAGAATACTGGTACAGCATGTGTTGGTTGCTGCATACGGTGTTGCATGAATTTGTACTCATGCACGACAATGCCAGGGCTCATGTAGCGCTCATCACCAGAGCTGTCTTGCGAGAACTGGACATTCAAGAGATGGAATGGCCAGCAGTGAGTCCCAACCTTAATCCCATCGAGCACGTGTGGGATAGGCTTGACAGAAGGGTTCGTGGGCATCCTGTTCCACCATAGACTCTCCAAAACCTCGAACAGGCTCTCATTGAAGAATGGGACCTGATACCACAACGTGACCTCCGTCGACTTATACGGAGCAAACCACGTAGGTGCCAAGCAGTGGTAAATGCTCGTACAGGACATAAACCATACTGAAGCTCTAGAACTGTGATAAGAATTCACCCTGGAGGACTGTTATCACTTTGCTTCTCCCCTAATTGGACATTTCCGTGTGTGTTCTCAAAATGAATGAGAATCCATAGATGTTCTTTTGTATACTTCAACGATTTCAACGGTACAGGATAAAGGTTTAGTTGGTAACATACCTGGGTGTGTGGTATTGTTTTGTGGAGATGGCATTTGTTCAATGATATGTTCCCTTAATTTTTTTGAACTGTGCAGATTGTATTTTGTGCCTTCCCTAAAATGCAATTTTCTATTCAAGAATGGAAAGGGCTAAAAGAAGAGGAAAATATAGCGATTGTTAGATAAAATCTTCTTCGTGGTAGTAGCTATTGAACCCAGTTGCACCTGGAGCAATGATGGCTTCAATTTTATCAAAGAGTTCGGCCAACGGATCGCTCGGAATTTTGTGTGATACACGATCAAATACCTTGCTTACTCAGCATATCAGCGTAACTTTACAGCGTGGGAAATTCACACCCATTCTTGAGACACTGCCACCTGCTAAAGTGCTGGATGATGTTTTTGTCCTTTGGGACATGACAACGTTTTTTTTTTACAGAAATTGAATTTTTGCTTGTGAGTTACGAAAATAATTTGATATTTTAAATTATTCATCCTTTAATTTTTTCAATTTTCATTTTCCGAAGGTGAGAAGGACTACTTGTAAACAAACTGATTCTTAAGGAATTTCCCAGCCATGGTTCAGCCTGCCGAAGAAGAAATCGAATCAGTTCTACGAATGCTTAGCGTGGCAGACTATGTGGTGCTGGCATTGCTGTTGTTGGTATGTGTTGGGATCGGCACCTTCTATGGATTCTTCCATGGGAATGTCACAACTGAGGATTACCTTATTGGTGGAAGGAAGATGAAATTGTTGCCGACATCTTTGTCTCTCATAGCCACGTGAGTATTGCCTTGAAATACGCATGCACTTGTGATAGTTTAAGAATCATTATCAAAAATTGATTAGTACCGTAGATCTTTATAGTATAAAGGGTGGCAAATGTTTGGAGGTTGTTCAGGGATGTCTTCTGACTATATTACCATGAGAATAATATAGGATAAACAGCGCATGACTACCCATACTACATGGCCTTAAGTGTAAAAAGAAACTATTGCACATAAATGGCCAATAAAGAAGGCAAGGAGGCGGAACACCAGCACTCCATATTGAAATTACTAGAAACCTACGTGGGCTTAAGGCCAAATAATACAGAGGCTTATCCTATACTAAAAAGTGTGAATTAAGGAGGAACATTTAAAGCGAAAAGAAGATTTGTCAAATTTTAGAGTTTGGTGAGTTTAGTCAGCCAATTGCAAGGTTGAATGGGAGGCGCCAGGGGTCACTACACTTCCTTCCCTTACATTACATATTTCTCAGTCGGGAATAGAACTTGAGTTTTCAGACTTCACCGAAAATCCTACATTTAAACCAGCAGATTACAAAATTGCATTAAAAGAAAACGGCCGAAACTTTCCCATCCATCTACCTGCCGGCGCTATCACATGTTTAGATAAATTCTGCCATTATCTTGTATCGCAGGGTGTTCTTCAACCAGGCCGCGCCCCTGCATCCCTACGCCTCAGTCAAGTCACAGTCCAAAGCACTAGAACAATTCAGACAAGACGGCTCTAAAGAGCCCTGCTCTTATAGTTCCGTAGGGGTAGCTTCCAGATTAAATTGGAACTATTATTTGCTGATAGGCTGAATTGCCATACTCACCCGCGGGTTTGATTGGCTAGACAACAAATTATCAAGCATCTGATAGGTAGATTACAATAAAGGAGGAACTAGCCGAAGTGTTGATAACTTCGATACATTAAAAAACAAACCTCAGAAAAAGGTTTACTAACTCCCAAAATAAATGTTTCTCTATCCAGTAGTTTGTTATTAGTCTAGTAGTGAACATTATTCTATAAAAGGCAGAGCCATCTCGCCATTGAAGAAGTAAGTTTTTGGGAGATTAATAGTTCATGTCCGTTGGCATAGCTGGTCGTAGGGAAGGTGCAAAGTTTAAATAGAAAGGAAAGGCTAGTTGCTTTACGTCGCACCGACACAGACTGGTCTTATGGCGACGATGGGATAGGAAAGGCCTAGGAGTTGGAAGGAAGCAACCTTGGCCTTAATTAATGTACAGCTCCAGCATTTGCATGGTGTGAAAATGGGAAACAACGGAAAATCTTCAGCGCTGCCGACAGTGGGATTCGAACCCACTATCTCCCGGCTGCAAGCTCACAGCTGAGTGCCCCTAACCGTTCGGCTAACTCTCCTGGTAGCCAGGGATGGTGCAATTATTATTATTAGTCGTCTATTATTCTTATCCTTATTCTTATTCTTAATTTCTCTGATTTTCTCCACTAGGTTTATAAATGGAATGATGCTGCTGGGAACACCTGCAGACACATATCTGAATGGTAGTCAGTTTGTGTACTCTTCCTTCGGCGACATACTTGTGGGATGTGTTATGCCCTGGGCTTTTCTGCCTGTTATGCACCAACTGAGACTTACTACTGTATACCAGGTACTAAAAAACATACTTGAAAATTTCACAAATGATAATTCGTCGCTCTTCGGACAGAAGATCATATCTCCCAATGCCCTTCCTATCCATTATATTTCCTAAGACTGGTCACGCCTCCCAGTCACATACGGATATTTAGACCACCAGAACAATGCTCGTTGTGTCATCCTCCTATGCTTACGTGTAGAGGAAAATGAGCCTTATCGTACCGCACTCTTGGAATGTATGTTTGCATGACTTCTTTGCGCACACCTCCAGTACGATGTACATAAAGTTTTCATTTACACGTTAGCATACGAAAATGAACGCAACGAATATTGTTCTGATAGACTCAATAGTCTTAAGGAAAATAATGGATAGGAAGAGCATTGTGAGATATGATATTTTGCCCGAACAGCGACGAATTATCTTCGATATAAAATGAACACTATTATTATTTTATAATTATCATATGCTAGCTAAAAAGGAAGCCCCCCGTGGTGTAGGGGTAGAGTGCCTGCCTCTTACCCGGACGCCCCGCGTTCGATTCCCGGCCAGGTCAGTGATTTTTACCTGGACCTGAGGGCTGGTTCGAGGTTCACTCAGCCTACGTGATTATAATTGAGGAGCTATCTGACGGTGAGATAGCGGCCCCGGTCTAGAAAGCCAAGAATAACGGCAGAGAGGATTCGTCGTGCTGACCACACAACACCTCGTAATCTGCAGGCCTTCAGGCTGAGCAGCGGTCGCTTGATAGGCCAAGGCCCTTCAAGGGCTCTAGTGCCACGGGGTTTGGTTTGGCTTAGCTAAAAAGGAGTGGACGTTAAGGGAACATGACACCTAACAGGATGAGATGGAAGGAATAAGGTCTAAAATAACCAAAGCTAGCACAGAGTACCTACACTTTCATTTATATGTCAGTTGCTAGAGTGGTTTTTTTCCTTTATATGCACGCAGTTTCAGTTGGTATATCATTATACAAGCTACACGCACCAGCTTCCCACGGGAGCAGTTACGGATTTACGGCGATATGTTACCTTCAACCGTGGACTTATAAGATTTCCTCCAGTAATGAACATGAAAAGAATCTGTGTTGATGTAGCGCACGAAAGGGACACGTGAACCTGACGGCGAGGAAAAAATTCTCCATTGAGATCAATTCCAGCCACGCTAATGTCTGACATTGTACTTTGTTTATTGCCAAGCCAAAGCAGACTCTTGCCAGGAATTGAATTCATATGAAATCGAAAGTCAAATCTGAAGGAATCATAGGGATTGTTGGTATTAACACCGCTTCTTCTGTGCGACAGCCAGATAAATCAATAGCCTCAATCAAACATTTTTAAAATGTTCACTACAAATTGGGTCACATTAAAAAACTTTGGTGAATGTAGATTTCGTAACAATATAACAAATACCCCCTACTATCAAAATCAGATTGTTAACTGGCAAACCAGGAGGATGTAACAAATCTAGCAATTATCTAATGTAATGAACAAATTCTTCACAATTGACTGCTGTGTAAATGAGTGGGCAGTGAATTTGGAAGAAGATGACTCCATTTGAAAAGTCACTCTTTATCTGACCTGTTATATTCGAGAATACCTTTGTTGGTCAGTTTCATTGTTGCAATGCAATGTACTACGAACTATATTCGCTTTCCGTCTTGGCATGATTAGTTATCATGGTTTTTTTACTCCACCTCCGTGGCTAGAATGGATAGCGTGCTGGTCACAGGGTTCCTGGGTTCCATTCCCGGTGGGACGGGAATTTTAACCATAATTGGTTAATTTTGCTGACACGGGGGCTGGGTATATATGTGTCGTGTTCATCACAATTTCATCCTCATCACGACGCGCAAGTCGCTTACGGACCTCAAATCGAAAGATCTGCACCAAGGGACCCGAAATTGTCCTCGAACACTCTCGGCACTAAAAAGCCATACGCCATTTCATTTTATTTCATAGGGTTTTTTATAGATAACGAAAATACAGGAAATCTATTTTTATTGTATCGTAACATGTTCAACGAATGCGGGGCGAGGTCTTTGACAGCACGCGCGCTGGCTTGCAATCTAATCAGTCGCCTTGAAGGTGGTCTTTCACATTCCCAGATTTCAGAATGGAGATAGCGCGATGAAATGCTTTCAACATGAAGTTGCTTACCTAAAGGCCTAGAACTGGTGGATTTTTAATAGAGTTCAGAAAGTCGTAGCTCTACAGGTACAAATACGAGAAAAATACGCTTGATAGTGCCATGAATATCTGTGTTAACTACAATGGTGAGCGCTCCATGTCTTCATCCCTGGGGATAATCGTAATTGAGATAAAACTAAACAAATTACATATAATTTCTGCATTGTTTTCTGCGATGTTGTGGAAAATAAGAACTTGCGAATTTTATTTTTATTTATTTCTTCTACCATGAGCATCCCTTGTTCGTCTGATGACCTTGCTGTTTACCTCGCACGCACATTTGATAGAATAGGAAACATCTCAATTGTAACTTGGAAGCCGAGACCCAGTGAGCCATACAGTGACGAACAAGAGTACCACTTACTATAGATCAACGGTAAAACATCCTTAAAATCAAAAATTCATTATTGAAAAGGTCTTGCTCGTGAAGAGACAAGATTTTCTTCTGAATAGGCAAATGAAAGTTCTCCACAAAGCGTAATGAACTTCACCTCATTTTTATGACACAGCAAAAGTTCAAAAGCTTATTTACGGGCCGTGAAAGCATCAGTCTGAATAAAAGATTAGTTAAGTTAGCCGAGTCGTTCACTTACGTAAAAACTCGCTACATAATATTGTTTTCTCTTGTGTTACAGTATTTGGAGATGCGATTCAACAAAACGGTGAGACTATTTATTTCAGTTCTCTTCGTCATCAAAATGGTAAGTGTATAATAACTAGCGCTCGGATGTTGAAGACCTGCAAATTGCCAAAAAAAAGACCTATATAAAGACTGAATATATCCCAAAAAGATCTAGAAACTGGCATAAAGGACGTAAAAATACGATCCAAATTTTTCATATTTTTAGTTTTATTTAATGAAGGATCATAAGTAGATATTTTTCAGAGATCCTAGCGCCACCTCCATCTCCGGCTCTCATGAGAGGTCTCCACCTCATTGACCTCTGGCAAGGTTATTGCTATGCTGGTTAAGACCAAATGCTTAACCTCACATCCGCCATCTTGGAGGGGCTTAACCTTACCTTTTACGCGTAATGGAGCAAGCCTAACCTCATGGAGGGGCCTAATCTCACTTTTACGACGAGATGCCCTTCCTGACGCCTAAGAGAGCGAACCTAACCTCACAGACGCTATCTTGGAGGGGCCGTAAAACAGAGGTTAGGGTGCTCCATTCGGTTCGCTGTGCTCTCTTGCGCTAATCTCCCTTGCCCTACTACTCAAAATAACGTCTCGAGAATACCCATTGCCCTACTACTCAACATGGCAACGGGAAGGACACCTGGCCGTAAAACTGAGGTTAGGCTCCTCCAAGATAGCGGCTCAGAGGTTAGGCTTGCTGTCTTGCTTGTAAAAATTAAGGTTAAGCCCCTCCAAGATAGCGTCTGTGAGGTTAGGCTCGCTCTCTTAGGCGTCAGGAGGGCATCTCGTCGTAAAAGTGAGGTTAGGCCCCTTCATGAGGTTAGACGTGCTCCCTTACGCGTAAAAGTAAGGTTAAGCCCCTCCAAGATGGCGGATGTGAGGTTAAGCATTCAGTCTTAGCCAGCATAGCAATGACCTTGCCAGAGGTCAATGATGTGGAGGCCTCCTCCGAGAGCCGGAGGTGGAGGTGGCGCTAGAACCTCGGAAAAATATCTACTATCATAATTTTTTAAATTCAAAATTCTGGTGGTAAGCAATATGCAGGGGTGAAATACTCCTTCTTTCAGACATTATATATTTTTAGATTAAAATAGTTAAAAAAGTATTCAGTATTTGTTAAAAAATTACTTGCTGAATTTAGAAATAAATTATTTATCAACTTAGAATGAATTTGAGGAATTCGCAGTGGGCATCTTGCAGAAAGAAATTGAAATTAGTAGAACTGAAATCATATTTGGCTTAACCACACTAGGGTTACGTAAGTTGGAATTTGGTATCCTTACCTCATTTGGCTTTGCAGTACATAACAATAGCCATCTCCAGGTTCTTAGGTGTAAAGGATCGTCAGTTTTCAGACAGCACGTTGCAAAACATCGAGAAACTTTTCTCCACATCGCCGGATGTTAAGAGTTCATACTTGAAACTAATAAGCTCTTTTTCTTCTTCTTCTTCTTCTTCTTCCCCTTCATAAATCACATCAAAATTTTCTCTTTTCAATATTTCACTTATCTCGTGCATAATTTGATAGCCTTGGGTTTTTTCAAGCAATAGTTTCATTTTAATTTCATTTTCTATCTTACTACAGAGTGAGCAGAAAAAAGCGGAACCGCTCCATCCTGTGCGCGGGAATTCCTGAGTGAGTTGGCCGGTAGCAAAATACAGGGAGTGTGGCGCGCTGTTAGCAGTGAGAGAATAATAGGCCCATATTATCCGGAAGCTATCAAGAGTGATAGGTATATGCAGTCCATTTTGCGGCCGTTTTTTGGAGCATTGACTGAGAGGGAAAGAAGTGTCGCGTTTTTCCAGCAAGTCTCTGTGACGGCACATACAGTCCACTTCGTACAGGAAACCCAAGCATTGTTTCAGGATAGTTATCGCTAACAACATATGGCCTCCTCGGTCCCCCGATTTAACTTCCTGCGATTTTTATCTTTGGGTATCATTGAAAGAGAAAGAATAAAAAACAAATCCAAGAACTTTAGATGAATTTCGAAATAGCATTCGTCAAGAAATTGCTGTCATTTCTGAGAGGGAATTGCAGACGGTAATGGACAATTTCCTAAGTAGGTGCCAGAAATGGTTGAACAACCAAGGGAGGCAGTTTCAACATATCCTGGCTTAATATGTGCGAGTACTTTCATTTTTGTGCTGTGTTGTATGTTCGTTTGTTGGTTAGAAAGAGCTTACGCGACAATGTATTTACTGCAGACTTCCCGTCACGCACGCACCTCCCGTGTGCAGATTGCGCTGCTGGGCTGCGGGATCGGTTCCGCTTTATGTTGCTCAACCTGTACAATAAATATATTTAAAAGGTGATGGATGAACTAATGATGATTCGAATTGAGAATGGACAGAACAAACGTAGTCGAAAGAAGGTGAAGTTTCGACAAACCCATTAAGGAGAGACTGCACCGACAATGTTAAATTACCCATTTTGAGATACACTTTCCTCAGTAACTGTACATTATATATGAATGAAACTTTATACACGTGTTTAATGCTTTATTTTTGTGTCTTGAACCAATTTGTTAGGAGTCTCAAATTGAAAAAAATGCCATGTATTTTTCAAAATGTGAAATGTTTCATTTTTTGGCATATAAAGCACTGTATGAACAACTTTCTGTTGGACGTGGGACCTTGAATAAATGCCATAATGTGTATTTGTGTTTGTCGAAAAAGCAGCGACAATTTCATATATGTACGTTGGATAGTTTCCGAAAAATGTGTACTTCTACGTAAAAATAATAATTTTCAGATAATTGATAGGGGCAAAAGATCTCTATAGGTCGATGCCCCGAATGGATAGCATTTCCATTTCTAAAGAGATAATTGATGTTAAGGTTGACATGCTACTCAACTGACAGCAAAACATTCAGGTCCTTCTCTGCATCCTCCATGGCTCTTCCAAGTCTGGACTTTTTCTTGATGATTTGCAACTCTCTTTCAGCCTTTCTCACACGGATCGTATTAATTTCAGAACAATATGTCACCATGTTCACACCTGACTCGAAATCTAATTTCTTCATGACATTAAGTTTGACCACACTACCGTCTTTGTATGATATCACGGCATCATAAACACCCATCAACAATATTTTTACCCTACAAAGAGTGTTTTAGGTATTTCGTTCCAGTACATATTATTAAGAGACTCATTCGGAACTGAGCTTTTCCGTGTAGGTATTTGTACAACAGATTAGGGTCAGCTAAACTTCGGAACGGAATGAGTGGGCCACACATAGCCGTTAACACTCCTCTGCCGTATACCGTTAAGATCGCTCACTGCTCATGCCAACAAGCACCTCAGAGTAGGGATCGAGTATGTGAAATACTATGATTTTTTAATTTCGTGTGGCTATTTCTAGCCGGGTGCAGCCCTTGTAAGGCGGACCCTCCGATGAGGGTGGGCGGCATCTGCCATGTCTAAGTAACTGCGTGTTATTATGGTGGAGGACAGTGTTGTGTGGTGTGTGAGTTGCAGGGATGTTGGGGACAACAAAAACATACAGACCTCGAGCCATTGGAATTAAGCAAGGAAGGTTAAATTTCCCGTCCCGGCCGGGAATCGAACCCGGGACCCTCTGAACCATTCAGCCAACGAGTCGGACATAAAACTCGTGTCCTCATCCCGAGGTGGTGAAGCTCATTTCAGGCACACCCCCAATGGAGGTGAGCTGCATGTAACATTTCAACCACATACCAGCCCTCCTGCCATTCTCAAATTTCTGGCAGTACATGGAATCGAACTCAGACCCGCTAGGACGGCAGCTAATAACACTAACCCTTACGCTACAGAGGCGGACAATTCTATGATGAACCGCTGTATTACGTACCAATAGTTATCAGAAAATGTATGAACCGGAGGAGTGGCATGCTAAAACGAAGAAAGTTATCTGACTCCCCAACTACATACCTTCAATATTCAGGCCTTCTGTTTTACTCGGGACCCAGCAGTAGTTCCATATATTGAAGATGAGTGGCAGCAGAAGAGTAAAACAACATCAGAACAAACAATGGTCAATATGATATTGCGATATTGTAGGCCTTCACATTTAGATTTCTTCTGACTATTTCATATTGGGGCATCTTCTTTATTCTTACACGAGTCCCTCTTGTATTATTCTTTAAGAGGTAGTTCATATATGATTTTTCTTATTTTTATAATCATCTTCACAATTTTCCTTGTCGGTTTGGACCAATGACCAGGCGGTTTTATATTTAAGCAATCAGGACTAGAATCATTGCCAGTTAACACAATTGAGCAATTCTTCCGTGGTAGCAATGCTCGTTGTTGATGTGGACTAAGCAACAACACTCTAAATTCATGAATTCTGTTATAACAGTAGGTACGGTAAAACGATGTTAAGAAGTAAATGGTTCGAAATTGTATTCTCTATATAATATTTCTTAGGTAATGCTCTTCGAAGGACCAATGACATGGGTATTTAAAAATTTAATTTTAGGCTCCTTCCCCTAAACTATTGTTTCATGCAACGTGTATAACATTATTTATAGCCTAGACTGTAGAGCCTTATTTCCTGCTTTACAAACCGCTTTTCATAAGATTAGTTCACTGATTTATCGTGGCTCGGCGTTGATATGGACTTAGCAACAAAAGTTGAAATTCATGAATATCTCTGTTATGGTACCCAGCGCGGTAAAGATGTATAAGACATAAATTTTCGGAAATTTTGTTTTATATGGCGTTGGTCATGTGGCATTTATCGATAGGACCACTAATATCATACAAATTTGAGAATTAAATTTTTGGCCATCACATAAACTACCATTTCACTCAGCGTGAATACAATTACAGTATTTATAGCCAAGATTGTAGTGCCTCGTTCATCGGCTTTAGATACAGATTTTCATTAAATTCCTTTCTACAAATGTAATTTCCTTAAATATTTATTTTTTAAATGTGAAAAGCGGTGACTGATATAGAATTTTTATTATGATACTGGAATTCAACTCACTAAAATTCACAAGAATATGGCAAATACATTTTACATTTCTTTTCATCGTTAGCCTCTTTTCAGACAAGGCCTGTATACCACAACATGGCTGTGAAAATACTAAACATTTCAATAAAGGACAGAAAATCCAACAGATAACCGACTAGCAATAAAACTAAAAGTATAAAATGCATTGTTATAAATATTATTTTGTGTGAAATGACTAGGAAGCTGATCGGTTAGCGTTCCTAATAGGGGCGAATATTTGTTGGATATTCTCTCTTAAAGTATATTCATTATAATAAAAATGGCCTTACATTAAACCCAAGTCCACGTAAAATCAATCCTAACTCTGATTTAGCGGGGAATTCCGAATAACAAATTTGTATTTTCTGCTTTCCAGTTCCTGTCTGTACCCAGATATGTATATCCACCGGCAGTTGTATTCAACCAAGGTAAGAAAACATCGCTACTACTTTCAGAGTATTTATTTAAATCCTCCTTTCATTCCTTTCTTTTGTGCTGTGACCGGAAAGAAAATAGTATAATACACCAGAGGACAAAATGTATTCCGGATCAATATCATATTGGAAAGAATTTTCGATACCACGGCGACTGTTAAGAACAGACGGACGTTAATCAATTTGGGTTATTAATAACTTTTGATTCGAACGTTTCTATTACGGATCCTTATCTCAAATTGATCCATTTGCCATCTTCCATCATCGCTGAAATTTTGTAACATCATCACGAACACTCCCTGTATATGGACAGTTAGATCGCGGCCCTCTTAGTGCACATATTTCATCCTTTTGCTCAAGAACAATGCAGATACGGAAAACATTTTTGGGTGGTGTAATAAAATGACCAACATATCCTGAACTCAACATACGTCATAATATGTGCCCAAAATGAGCACGTACAAGTCACAAGCATAGAGACGTTCCGACGTACAAAACCATCGATATTTCATTCGATATTGGTACTTAATTAAAGTATTCATATACCGATAATGTATATATTAAAAAATTGATGAAAACTAAAGTCAATCAGTCCGGTCATTCTATCCAGTCGATTTTCTTCATGTTTTTAACTGAAATGTATTCATGCACAGATTTGTCATCAGGCACTATAAATCACTTAACTATCGCCTTCCTCCAATTATTTGATTTTCTCAACTTTTGTCCTTTGAAGCTATCATATCTTTGGCTCTAATTGAGGTACTGAGTTAGTTTTGACCTAAGAACACTCAATGGACCAAGATCTTTCATTTCAGCTCTTAACTATTCAAATTGGTTGATTCTGAGGAAAGTTATGAGTACACATTCAATTTGACGTCCCATTTCTTCAACATTTTTTTTCTCATTGAAGCAATGAAATCTTTCGTTCTAATTGAGGTATGCAGTTCGTTTTGGTCTAAAAACACTCAGTGGATCAAGCGCTGTCTTTTGAGGTAATAACTACTTAAATTGGTAGATGCTGAGAAACGTTATAAGTGCATTTGTCTCCATGACGAAGATCTTTCAAGGACTTTTCAACAATTCAGCGCGTAGTGTTGTTGCAAGGAACGTTTAATTCAATTTCTTTGTGTGATGTATTTTCAAGTGTTTTGTGGACATAATATTACATTCTATTACCACAGCAGATCATGTGCTTTATTTCATTAACTCGAAACTTTGGAAATACATCCGTGAGGATAGTAAAGAACAACACCATACTTTGCGGGCGGAGCCAGCGGGAAACTGCTAGTATGAAAATAAAATATCACTATTTCCCGATATCAAAGTTTTTTCAAAATATGTATGTATGTTGTATGTATGTATGTTGAGTATTCAGCCCGAAGACTTGTTTGATCCTCTGCAGCTCCGCCAACAGCTGTCATAAATAGCCCAGGCGTCATTGAAGAGGCGTACTAGGGAAATTAGGAGTGAGGTAGTTTCCCGTTGCTTTCCTCGCCGAGCCAGCCGTTGCTATTACATATCAGTCTGCCAAGCGCACTGAAATGCATGCACCAACCGACTCTATGACCGATATTTTCACACCATTCATAACAGGGACTGGCTGCATAAGGAATGGTATTAGTAGCATCACTCATACCTCAGACACTTTCATATTGTCAAAGCCAAGGATGAGACTGAGACAGGTCAATGAAAATAACAAATATGATATAACCCATACCAGAAGACATAGTGCACTGTAAACACTACATCTCGCCAGCAAAGGCATTTTCAGAATATAAGGATTTGAAATTATATTGTAGTTCCTTAAATTTCGGATCAGGGCTGTTCCTAGAAAAACCAAATAATTAAGGGAATCGAATATAACGAAGACTCTTTTGAAACCAAAAAAATGTTGTATGGGGGTGATTATGAAATAGAATAACAATTTGATATCTGTAAGTAATATTAAGACTATATATGACAGAGACGAAGTTTACTAGCAAATCACGCTATCCAGTACAAGCTCTAAAATTTGTAAGGATTTGTTTCAGAATTATTTTTTAAAATGTAGTTTAAAACATATTGAGTGTACAAGTATTCGATAACCTCTTATAAGATTTAACATTCTTTGTTCAGTACAAAAGCACATTTTATACGTTTCCAGTCACAGGAGAAAGCCTCCATTATGGTTCCGCCCTGCTTACCATCGTCTGCATCTACTACACATGTGTGGTAAGTAACGATTTAAAAACATAAAGTGAAATATTTTACTCATTTTGAGCGTAGTAATTGTTGTGTTCAGTCAGATAAATATTTATGGAAATTGCATCAGATGTTTACCAGAGGGACGAGAGAGTAGGGAGGGAAAATACTTTTCCCGGTCTTTGCTTTTTTTGTCTTTTTACTATTTGCTTTCTCTCTCACCGACACAGATAGGTCTTATATCAACGATGGAATAGGAAAGGGCTAGGATTCGGAAGGAATCTGCCGAGGCCTTAATTAACGTACATCCCCAGATTCATTAATTTATTTGTTGTGTTGTTTCCCTACCTGCACTAACTTCGACGGCGTTACTACTATATCCCTGCTAGAGAAATATTGAATAAATTCTGGTTAATAATACTACTACTACTACTACTAATAATAATAATAATAATGTTATTGGAGAAGATAATAAATAATATTATTAGTGACTCGAACTTGTGGAGGGAAGAGTGTGAAGTGCTCATCCGTTAGTGTAGGAGAGTAACTTGTCAATCTTGTTGCTGGTAGTATGCGAAAGAGTAATGGAGTTGAATATTTTAGAAAAATGGGGCTGTCAGATATTACATTAACCAAAGTGAATTTTTATTCCTAATTCTTCAGCTTTTTTGCTCGCAGCTGTACAGCCAAAGGAATAATCATTTGCGAATATAATCTTAATAATAATAATAATAATAATAATAATAATAATAATAATAATAATAATAATAATGTTATTTGCTTTACGTCCCACTAACTACTTATACGGTCTTCGGAGACGCCGAGGTGCTGGAATTTAGTCCCGCAGGAATTCTTTTACGTGCCAGTAAATCTA
This sequence comes from Anabrus simplex, assembly GCF_040414725.1. Taxonomy (NCBI): domain Eukaryota; kingdom Metazoa; phylum Arthropoda; class Insecta; order Orthoptera; family Tettigoniidae; genus Anabrus; species Anabrus simplex. Next base: position 470,924,293 of record NC_090267.1, read on the forward strand.
CCGACACGAGGCTGTCGTAGTTGAGCACCTTCAAATACCACCGGACTGAGCCAGGATCGAACCTGCCAAGTTGCTGTTAGAAGGCCAGCTCTTTAACCGTCTGAGCCACTCAGCCCGGGGGAATATATTCTTAGCGAGTATTAAAATAATTTAATATATCCATCATTGATATAGCATATAACACGTCCGACTTCTTGGCTGAATGGTTATTGCAGAGGACTTCGGTTCAGAGGGTTGCAGATTCGATTCCTAGGCGGGTCGAAAATTTTAATCGCTCTGATTCATTCTTCTGGCTGCATGTGTTTATCCCAATGCTTTCCAATTCACATTCAAACAACACGCTACACTACTAACCAACACATAATCACGCAATAGAATTACTAAATCCCGGATTTTGATGATGTAAAGAATATTAAAGAATGTACTTTAGAATGTCAAAAATGAATTTATTAAGTGGCATGATATGTAGAACATGATGTCTAAAAATATTCAGATTATAATAAGTCAGAGATTAACTTTCAAAGTACAAAATATAGGCCTTTCATTAGGAGGCTGCTCGACGACAAAGAATACAAAATACAATGAATAATGATTGTAAAATACATAGTTTTAAAATAATTCTAAATAATGAAAGAATATTTGAGAAATTAAGTTCTACAAAACATTTAAAATATTATGATACTAATTGTGAAATTAATTTCTGCAAAATTTCAGTGTAAATATGATTTGGAAACAAAGACTCTAAAGAACGAGAATAAGACAACTAAATTATATCATCTTTAATTCATCTTAATCTGAGTTGTACTGAACTACAAATGTTATTTTTAAGTTTTGGAAATTGAAGGATTTTGCGACTATCTGCTAATAAGTATTTATACCTCGAATAGCTGCGTTCTACATCAGCTTTTGTATAACTACTTTTCAAGGCCTTCGGACGTAATTTCATAAAATAATATGGTAAGAGGAAGAAAGGAACAAAACGACCTAAAGAGACAAAATTCTTCAAAATATGACCGAACAACTCTCCAACATCAAAGAAAATGCTGTTAAAATTGTAAAAAAGAAAAAGTGCGTTAGAAATGCAAAAAAAGCAAAATAAAAGGATATATTTGGAATCGAGGTGCCATGAACGATACTCACAACAGCGAGCATTGCACCAGATCGCTCAATAAAACGATAAAATGCTCTAGTAATTACATAGGTTTTACGAACGAATCGTGTCCATTCAATTTCACTGTGGCTTTTGTCCTAAATGGAGGATAATAACTGCTTTCACACAAATCAACAGTAAAATTAGCGGCAAATTAATAATTACCATTATAACAAGAGAAATATAGATACGTAACATCGTGGCGCCTTTTGTTTGCTTTCTGAGATCCTGGGCTAGCTCCGACGAATGGAAGTGCAGTGTCTGTGATTTCTCAACATTTGTGTACATCATGACTAGCGCGGGCAGTTCAGACGGAAAATGGAGCTGAATAGTATATCGTTAGTAATGCAAACATTATTTTTGTTGAAAGGAAAATAGCATGATCCCTGGACAAATAACTGCATTAAATAATGGGTTAAGAGCATAAGTCAACAACGCGCCCTACCAAGTAACATAAAGCAATGCAAAGAATTTCAAAGAAGTTAAGTGAGCAAAGAATTCACACACACACACACACACACACACACACACACACACACACTCACACACACACAAAGTGTTACATTAACAAAATAATGACGTATTGAAGACTGTGACGTAGTAGAATTCATAATCGTAATGTAGCAAAGTATGTATTGTTATGAATAAAACTCCATCTGTTTCATTATTCTAATTTATTTCATGATGGCCTAATGAATGCACACACACGCACATATTTAAACACAAACAATTCTAACCAGTTATGAATGGCCACATTAATTACCAGTATATTTACATATCTCTCTTCTGTACACACACCAGGGTGTCCCGGCCGGTCGTTACTTTCCCAAAGGCCAGTCACCTGATACAGCCGCTGTGCGTAGACAGCTGGATTTGAACACAGTGCCACTGGCTATAAAACACACGACGACTATTCGTCGGTTCGAGTCCACAGATAGTCCAGTACTTCACACAGTCCCATGCAATGAATAAATAAACAGCTCAATAGTATTCAACATCAGAACGATACTCACAACAGCGAACATTAACACAGGTCCGTTTATCCTCGCACTCACGATAGCGCGTTACCTTGCTGGCTCACGGCGATCGTGCGTCCCAGTAATGCACGAACACACAGTATAGTCTACCGTTCTGACGCCTCCAGTTCATGCACTCACTGGTCTCTCCGACACCGCAACAACAGCTCCTCGTTCAGACCTCGGTGGGACACTAGCGACAGCCAACACCTCTGTCACCCTCAGCCCAGCCACCGAACCCCAACTCACTGAGTGTCACACTGACTCCGACCCCAACACTGGCTTACTCCGCGTGGTTAGCCTCCCCTTTTGTAGCTCGCGTGATTTGGCCCTGAAATTTCGCGATGTCACTATACGCAGAAATTTCCTTTTGAATCTCCACGAAACTCACAGGTAAGCCTGCCAACGAGAATTATACACGGGAAGGCCGATCTACCCTCCAAGCCGGCTGGGAGATCCCAGGTCGTGTGAGTCCCCAACCCCTACCTGGAAATACAGAAAGGAGCTACCACGGGGCTGGCACATAACGGTATGTATATATTTCTCTAGTAATAATCGTATTTAATTATTTACAGCTAATTTCATTCTTAATTTTCTTAAAAGCAATTATTATCTTACATTTTGGGCAAAAAATATAATGAAGTTGCATGGATACGACTTGTTCACGTACCCGAATACATCTCTGAATGTAGGGTTGGTGTCAGGAAGGTCATCCAGCCATACAACAGCGCCAAATGCATATGTGCGGCACAGTTCGATCCCGTGACCCCACAGGTGTGGGAAAACGGTGGAAGAAGAATATAGCATATAACACGTTATTATTTGTGAACAACGCTGTAAACATTTTGTAATCATTTGTCTTGCGCACCTTTGATAATTCATAACACTTGCAAGACTACAGCTTCTTGAACCGATAGCTTCAAATACGATTGCGATTGTAATCATGTTTTAGATAAAATGATGTACATATTTCCAGTTCATTTCAATACATTTCAATACAACAAGAAAATATTATGCCATTATTGCAATCACTACCTTAATTTTTTTCTATATGCAAATGTTTGACGTGCAACATTACTCCGCAAGTGTCTTTAATTTAAGAGTTTATACCCATAGTAGAAGTTTTGTACCAATGTCAAAATGTACGTGATTTGTTCACAGAAACTACGATGGATTGTATATGCCGGTAGATATTTCTTTGTGAGGCCAGTATCCAATAATCGTGAGATAGTTGGTTCGAGCCCCACTGTCGGCAGCCCAGAAGATGGTTTTCCGTGGTTTCCCATTTTCACACCAGGCAAATGCCGGAGCTGTACATTAATTAAGGACACGGCCGCTTCCTTCCACTTCCTAGGCCTTTCTATCCCATCGTCGCCATAAAACATATCGTGTCGGTGCGACGTACAGCAAGTAGCATTTTGAGATATTTTCACACCATAAACACGCTGACTACGAGTAATACTATGAGAAATGGAAAACATAACTATGATGAATATGAAATTGTAATTTTACTGAATACTGTTAATTATAAACATGTTACAGGGTGGGTTTAAAGCAGTGGTGTGGACGGACGTCATCCAATGTCTTTTCATGTTTGGATCGCTATTATTGGTTATCATCAAAGGAACCATTGACATTGGAGGTCCAGCAGTCGTGTTCGAAAGGAGTAATGCGGGCGGTCGCTTGGAACCACCCAAGTGAGTATATTGAGCCGTACACACAATTCACAATATTTTATGTAATAATCTGTCTGAATATTTATGAACCAGACAAGTGGCATGCTAAAGAAGAGAGAGGTCTAACTGCCCAGCTACATCCCGCCAATATTCAGCAGGCTGTTATACTCAGTAGGCAGCAGTAATACCATCTATCGGAAATGAACGGAAGCAGCAGACACAAAGCAAGTCAAAATAAACAATGGTCAACATAATGTTATCGCTGATCAATTTTGTGAGATTTCTGTATTGCAGGCCTTCGCAATTAGTTTTTTCCAACTCTGCGATATTAGGGCATCTAATGTATAGTGAGTCCTCCTTTCTTTCATGATTCCCTCTTGTGTTATTATTCAAGCGAACGTTCCTTCATGACTTTTGCCATTTTTATAATAATCCTAACAATTTAATCATCGTCATCTCCCACCGTATACAGTAATAGTCGGTGCGGTAAAACTAAAGAAGATATAAATGATTGGAATATACATAGTTGAGACATTTCTGTCTGGTTTAAGTGTCTGTGATTCTTTTACGTGGAACATTAACAAAATGTACACGAAAATAATCCACGCTCCTTCCAAATCCTAAAGAATGAATCAGACAATTTATAGGTGAGATTTTAGAGGTGGAGATGTAAGTGTTTTGAGACTAACTACTCCGAATCAACCTTTGTATCGATAATAATGGAGATACATTTTAACATCAGCCTTGATGAAAGGTAAGATCTACATTACCTTTCATTTTCATCTATTATTATCTCTTAAATAGTCATTTAGGCCTACTGTAATGAAACTTAACGCGAGCCCCATCAGCTACAACTTACCGGTAAGTCTAGCAATAAATGATAGACAATATGTTCCCCCAATATCACCCTCATATTGTGAGCTCGCGGTGTTATTACAAAATTATTTGAATCGTTTCGGAAGAGATTAGCATTACCTCAGTCTTTACGAGATGGAATTGTCATATTAGTGTTGAACAAATCGTGGCAAATCTTAGTTCATCACAGACATACATATATACATGAAAGTTGTTCATGATAGTACACAAAATATTGATCGTATACTGAGTCCAATTAGATTAGGGAGACAGTTTTCAAATAAGTGAACTGGCTGACTTCCTTTCTAGATTATCAGAACAGTGAAACAGTTTTTAACAACTCAGAAACAATGATATGTGCATAAGCTATTAGAAAGCTCACTCTCTAACAACAAGTTTGAAAGGAAACGGATTATTGGAACCAGCCTGGAATATATTCAGAATATATTATACACTATTTACAGACGTTTGCTTAAAGTAGTATTTAGACATATTTTGTTCGCGTGTTTATGTTAAGTTAGTCTTCATAAGTTTGTTTATTAATTCTTTATTTACGTACAATAGTTTGTTTCTTTAATGCACACATACCACTGGATTGCGCCGTACTTATTCAGATAAGTATTTCTTCCAGTTGCTCATCAAAATACTTCATTTATCTTGCTCTGTCGTATAAGTAGAAATGTCTTCCTTGCCTTCTCCAGATTTAGGTATTAACATGCATTTTCAAGGGAAATTACTTCTTTACCCATTTCGTTAATAATGTGATTAGTAGATTATGTTTTCCCTTGAGGATATCCTTCATTTATTATATATGCTTTAAAAATTGAGGCGCTTGGTAAGAACATGGTTTAAGTTACAAACTTTATGATATCTAGTTTACGAGGTATAATATGTGTTTTCGCGTGGTACATGGTACATTTCTTTATCTAGATGGAGCTAACCTCATGTGGACGTAAATATGAACTTCTAACACAGCTTTTCACATGTATTAGTATGGTGGTGATTTATGTGTGTATAGAGCACCATGAAAGATATGAATATCCGACACTTGTTCAATGTTTTTCAGTTTTGACCTAAATCCAACAATTTATTACACATTCTGGTCCCTCACGATTGGCATCTTCTGTAGTCGTCTAAATCTGAATACCTTCAACCAGAGCATGCTGCAAAGGTACATCAGTATTCCTTCGCTGAGGACTGCAAAGCAGTGAGTATCTACTATCTATCTACATGACTTTTATACTGCCTACCTTTTTTTGGATCGGTCGAAACTTGCTAAGAACTGCCAGGAGCTGAATCCGGGCCTTTTAGAGTAATGAGCAAAGAGTAAAAGGCACGTCAGCAAAGCAGACAGACAATAACGTAGAGCGCAGGTAAATTTAAGTAAATTAAGTTTATTAACATAAGCAGAGGGAAACCGTCTGATGATTAGCGTTAAAAACAAACTAATGGGGATACAGGGAGTCAAATACGCATATACAAAACATGCAACGATACCCCAACTACAGTAAAAATCAATCATCAATCTGTTTTCTTTGTACCTTGCACCGTCACAACAGGGATATCGTGTTCTGCGATACATTTCTTTATCAGACAGTGATAACAGAATTAAAACGTGATACAAAGTATTTCTTTCCCAAAGAAGACCATTAACTATCTCGAGGTGAAGGTATCAGATTTCAAAAAATAAAACCTATCAACTCCCCAGACAACGTCAAGGTTTCATAAATATGGCTTTCGACAATCCCCATAGAGACTGCATCCCCATATATCAAAGACGCCAGTGAACCAAGACCGGCAGAAAGTAAACAAATATGAAATTCAAGAAGGTAAGGAAGGGATTGACATAGTTAAAAAAATAAGCATGAATCAGAAAGCAAGTAAGATGGGAGAAAAATCCCGGAATAAACATATTAACCGGCTGTGGAAGCCAGAAACAATGGCGAGATAAGAATAATGACAAAATTTCAAGAAGATACCGAAAAGTAACACAGGTTCGAAAACCACTCCACACTCACACACACTCTGAGACCAAACACACGAAGCAGAGGGTATAAAAGTATAACAGCAAGACACGTTACGACAAGAATCGTAACAGCATGACATGATTCAGTCAACGGCTCATGAGTTTGAACTGACAGCACAGATCAGAAACCTGGTTCGCGGCAAAGTGGTCTGGCTCACCCAATCTAAACCAAACCAATCCCAATGGCGCAATAGCTCCAAGGGGCCATAACCTACCAAGCGACTGCTGCTCTGCCTGAAGGCTTGCAGGTTACGAGGTGTCGTGTGGTCATCAAAACGGATCATCTCGGCCGATATTCCTGGCCTTCTAGACTGCAGCCGTCATCTCAAGGTCAGATCAAGTATGCTGAGTGGACCTCGAACCAGCCCTCAGTTACAGGTAATAGTTCCTGACCTGGTACGGAATCGAACCCGGGGCCTCCGGGTGAGAGGCTGACACACTACCCCTACACCGCTGGGATGGCACCCAGTCTAAACACATGACGAAACTAACTTACACGCCGCTTAACACATATTCATATCGTACATCTAGGCGAACATGAATCGTTTATTATCAGCCTTAAATCACAATGCATACATAAGCTAGAGCCAAACCGTCGAAGATACAGAGAGTCAAAAGTCTCCAACCAAAAAACAAGCAAACCCATCACACACACGTATAATAGGCCCGGTGCCACCTTTCGCTCCTTGCAGGAACGGGTACACATAAGCAGACATGGAAAGAAAGGAAGGACAGTGATAAATGTCTGCAGCGAAATTATAAAAGAACTACCAAGATACCCGTGCCTCACTACGGCTTTAAAATGAAAGTTATTATTCAAAGTTCACTGTTAGCTGAGCCTGTAAAGTACCGTCCTTAGTTCGTACGTCAAACGATTTTGGGTGAATGATTATTTATTTATTTTATAATCTACCACTCACTTTCACCCCGTATGGAAGAATTTGAATGTTTTAAAGCATATCTGATTTAACATCTAGGACGTAAAAGCGACCAACCAGTGAAATTTTGATTTTTTACGTCGAGCAGTAATGAAGAAATGAATACCTTCTGAGGGGTGAATGTTTTGCAATAATTACTAACATCTAGGATATTGAAGACATTGCTTCATAAAACAGTTTTGTTCGTGCCTGGAACGTTTTCGGAAGAATGGATATTGTGTTTTTGAGGGTCAAATACAGTCAAAACCTCTAAGGGGAAAGGTGTTTTGAAGTATATGGTATTTTACTCCTAGGACATAAAAGAAGACCCTTCTCGTAAAATTACTACTTTGCACGTCAAACGGTTTTGGAGGGATGGATAATTTAGTTTACAGAGCTAACCTCATTTGACACTTTAGAGGTGGAACGTCTAATAATATTTCCAATTTCACACCTAGGATCTAAAATATATACCGCTATTTCGAATTTTGTCTTCGTACATTAAACCGTTTCACAGGAAGTAATGAATATATATTTTTTTGGAACTTAACCCCCATTTAGCTCTCTGAGTGATTGAATTTGTTTCAAACCCTCTGTCATTTAACACCTAAAATATCATTTGACATTTTAACTTCGTAATACAAACGGTTTCATATAAACGTTTCTTTTCAATATTCCCCGAACCCCAGTCAAAACCCATTTGGGGTGTATTGTTCTAAGTCCACTCCTTATTTGTATTCTCAAAAATAATTCAACATAATCCCCTTAAGTTGATTCCTTCCCCCACCCCAAGGAAAAATGCGTGTTTCTTTATTTTTAAAGGAGATTCTAAATACCAATTTTCATTTCCTTAACAACCTTCGTTTTTGTGATATAAGTATCCTCATACAAAATAATTAAACTCATTTTACAACTCATTTACCCACCTTTAATTGGATTTTCCGAAACCACAGAATGCGTTTTTCTTTATTTTTAAACAAGATTCCAAATACAAATTTTCATGTCTTAACATCTTCAGTTTTTGAGATATAAGTATCGTCATAAAATTAATTCAACCCTTTTCAGTCCCTTTTACATCCCCCTTAAGTGGATTTTACGAAAATGAGAAATACGTGTTTCTTTATTTTTAAATGAGATTACAAATTCCAAGTTTCACGTCCGTAATATCTTCAGATTTTGAGACACCAGTATCCTAATAAAATACTTCAACCCGTCTTTCAGTACTCCCCCCCCCACCAGTGATTTTTCCGAAAAAAAGTATGTGTTACTTTATTTTTAAAAGAGATCAAAACACCCATTTTTACGTCTGTAATATGTTCCATTCTTCATGAATACACATTTTAAAAATTCACCCCCTTTGTCCGTCCTGTTCACCCCGCCCCATTAAGTAGTTTATCTAAAACCGAAACAATGTGGTCCTTTTTTAAAAGGGAATTCCTAAAAAATCTTTCCATGTCTATAAAATCTTCAGTTTTTGAGATATAAGTATCCTCAAAAAAGCATTTAACACCTTTCTCACTTTTCCACTCCCTTTAGAGATTTTTCACGAAAAAATACATGTTTGCTTACATTTAAAGGAGATTCTATATACCATTTTTCACGTTTGTAACATTTTCAGTATTTGATGCATAAGTATCCCCATAAAAAGAATACAACTAAGTTAACTTCTCTTCACCCACCCCTCCCTCTTAACTGGATTTTCCAAAAACAAGAATATACGTGTTTCCTTATTTTAAAGGAGATTCCAAAAACCAATTTTCTTGTCAGTAACATCTTCAGATTTGAGATATAAGTATTTACATTAAAATAATTCAACTCTTTTTCGAGTTATTTTCAGACCCCTCCCGTCTCTTTTGTTTTTGAGATATACTCATTTTAAGAATTCACCACGTTTGTCAATCCGTTCACTACCCCTTAATTATATCTTCCAAAAAATACGTATTTCGTTATTGATAAAGGAGATTCTAAATACCAATTTTCATGACTGTAACATCAACAGCTTTTGAGATATAAGTATCTACTTAAAAGGTACTCAACCCAACTTCCAACTTTTTAACCCCCTTAACACGATTTTTCGAAAAAATACATGTTTCCTTACTTTTAAAGGAGATTCAAAATACCAATTTTTATGTACTTGAACTGTTTTGTTTTCGAGATACAGATACACTCATTTTAAAATTCACACCCCTTTTCACCCAGTTAGCGACGGAATATCCAAAAATCCTCCCTTAGTAAGCACTTAAATTGCAATATGAATTTATCACCAACATTCAATTTCACTATGTCCAGTAGTTCTGGCTCGGCGATAATGAATCAGTCAAGACAAATTTTATACATATATATAGATAATACTAACTAGCATAACTATGGCAAGCCGAGAATGACTGCAACGATCATCACACACATGTACCATATTGGACTTACCAGACGATCAGCGTAGCATCCACAGAGTTGTCCTTCCTAGTTTTTTGACATTAGCGCTCATCCAGGACTTGGTTATCCATGTAAACCCAAAAATTACGATATTCTAGGTACGTGTGGAACTTTTCAAAGTATTCGTTTTCGTACGTAGAATACCTGACATCAGAGTCGTGCAACCTCTTACTGAAGTACGCGACAGGCGCCAAATTGTTATTTTCTAACCTCTGATTTAGCAGCTCAGAGACTGCAATGTCACTGGCATCGCATTGAAGGACGAAGTCACCTTTAAAATCAGGAATGTGCAACACAGGAGCTTGACAAAGAACATAAATAAGTTTACAAAAGGCTTTTCATGTGCGTCACCCCAACAGGAACGAGCGTCTTCCCTCTTTAACAGGTTTAACGGAGCCGAAATATCGGGAGTATTGGGGATGAATCTGCTATAGAATCCCACCATGCCAAGAAACCTGCGGACACCTCGGATATTTTTAGGCCTGGAAAACTCAAGAATACTCTTCACTCTCTCTGGATTTACGCAGATGCCAATGCTGGAGTAATTGTGTCCTAATAATGTGATCTGCCTAGAATACAAGGATAACTTCTCAGGGTTAACAGTGAACCCATGTTTTTCAATCTAGTGAGGAAATCGGGAAAATCAGTGACTTGTTCTCAAATGTGTTAAAAAAAACTACAACCTCTTCCAAATAAGCAAACAGACAGGAAAATATTGATCTCCAAAGACCGAGCCGAGTATGCGGCTCAGCGCCTGACCACCTACAGAAAAGCCCATGGGTACTTTGTTAAACTCATACAACCCAAAAGGAGTGGCAAAGGCTGTGAATTCACGGCAACGAGAATAAAGAGGTATCTGGAAATATGCCAAATTCAAGTAAAAAACCTAATAGAATTTGGCTATCCCAAAAGACTGTAAAGCGGACACGATAGTGGGAAGAGGAAAATAATCGAACACAACATGGTGATTCAAAGATCTATAATCTATCACAAGACGAAGTTGGCCGTCTTTCTTGGGGATTAAGAAAGCGGGGCTGCTAAAAGAATACTTCTATTAACTTATTACACCCTTCTCTAACAACTCATTGACGCATTTCCTCATGGCAGCGTGCGTTTAAGGGGAACAGCTGAAAGGGGAATGTCTGACTGGCGTACGGTCTTTTAATTCGATGCAATGAATGTTAGAACTATTTAGCGCACCTTAGTTTTGCAGTAAGCACATCAAGAAATTCTCCAAGAAGATGGTTCAGTACGAGGGCTTAGTTTTCAGATACTGATCAGATGGATCGATTAGGGGATTACAGTTCGATGGAAGGCATAAAGATTTGTTTTGCGGAAGGATTTTCAAAAGTGAAACATTCATTGGACCAAAAACGAAAGGCAAAGGATTGACTAATGTAATCGTTAGGCAACCCAGTGATAGCATGAAATCAGAACATAGAATTAGAGGAACAGTAAACTCTGGAGCAACACTGAAATTCCAGTCCCAGGAGAAATTTTAAACCTTCATATGAATTCTGACACTGTAACTGTTTCCTCTCGTCCAAACACTTGGGGAGATGAAAGTTATTATCTTGGGACACATGAATATTAAATAAACTATTTGTGGCTTGCCCGCAAATTGCCACGCAAATAGAAACAATAAACATTCCATGGTTCCCCATTTCTCTATGTAATGTTTGGGCGCCATGGTTACAGTTTTAAATAATACTGTAAACCAAAATTTATATTTACTAGCATAGAGACTTACACTTAAATCACATGGGTAGGATTTTAAATAATTAACCATTAAGTATCGCTTAAGAAACAAAATTAACGCAATATAAAATACAAATGAATTTATTATACAAAAAATGAGATAAATCGGAAAATTTTCCTTAAAGCGTGGAGGAATTTAGAATTTAATTTACTGAATTTACTTATTGCTTGCTTTATCTAATTGAAGCTCACCAATTGCAGCTTCCGTTGAAGTCATCTGGTTTCCGTGGTTACTCGTTCTCTTCTTCTCGATGTAGACTTTGCTCCGTGGACATCCTTCTTCCTTCCCTCATATGGTACGGGCTATCTGGACTAGCACTCCCTACATGCCTAGTCTTGAAATTAGACATTGGCCCTATACTTGTAAAAACTGATCAGCGTTGATCGTATGAGGAGAAAATTCAGAGATATGAATTTTTCCATATTAGTAGAAATCTCAATCCAACTTAGCTATACTATTTATACGGTACAGACTAGTACCAAAATTCCGTAGACTTGAACTAAACATAGTTTTTCGTCCACAATATTTACTGAATATAACACAAGCCATAAGCTTGTTTCGTGTCACGCAGATCCGATAACATTACCGCAGCTGAGTACTGTATCGAAGCGATAACACATTGTACAAAAGTAACTATGTCGCGGAGCGACCACACACTGTTTCAAATATCAAATCACGTCGTTCAAAGTAGATGTTCACAGTAGAAGTAGTAGTAATAGAGTTCACGTAGTTAGGTTGTAAGGTTGTAAGGTCGTAAGGTCCCGTTCTCGTGTTGAGAATTAGTATATATCCGGGCTCACCCCCACTCTTGGTAACAGTTCAATCTCAAAACTCATATACAACGAAGTATCTGATTCGATAGATCGAAGCATCAACTCCCCTTCCCTTCTTCCTCGACAAGTCCAGAAGGCGTGACGATGATATAGCTGACCAGCTTGCAAGCCTCGCGCACGGGTCGCTGTTTACTAGCCTTGGTCATAAGATAAACCCATGACGCACGCAAAATCCCAAGCTTCAAGAATAACCCTCCGTATACACAAACATGAGATGAAATGAAAACAACTATGTCTCAACATATTGACCGTATTTACAACGTAATGAATTCTTATCCTACATAATATAATAATTTAAATACTAAAACGATGTTATTATATATACAATATGATTCCAAAATGCCTTGATTACAAATGATTGACGTAGAATAAATATGTTATTACAAATAATTGCCGATGGCGGGTAAACTTGATATCAAATGATATCGCGTAAAATGATATTATATTAAATTAGTAGGGATGGAGAAGCCTGGACGGTTACAACACGCTTTATAGGCTGTACCTGAAGACCATCGGCACACGTGTAAGTTTCGGAGAAATCACAATCTCGAAGTTACTTTAAGATCGCTCCATCTACGAAAAATTGATTTACGAAGGAACTACAAGATCCAGTGTCTAGTGGGGCGTATACCGAGCGTGAACCCGAAACAACTTCGGCCCAGGGTGGGACTGAAGGAAGTCCACAAATTCTACGATTTAAAGAGTCTTTTGGCACCAACTGTGCGCCGTTACGTTGGTACGAAGTCAGTTCCCTGATTTGGGTTGCACCGTGGACAGATGCTGCGATACACACCAGTCAAATCGCATTGACTGCATTTTCCAGGAGACTTAGAGTTACACTGTCTAAAAACATGTCCATCCTTCCCACAGTTCCAACACTTTACCGAATTCACCACCTTACGACGATACATATTCTGAATCAGAAGGGCGTTGATGGTATGATTTGAGGAACGAGGTGATTCAAAGCGTTCAACAGACCTATCAGTATATTGCACACGGTTAGGCGACCTACCGAAGGAGACAGATTTCGACACTGTACGGCAGGCGGTGTCAGGAAACGAGTAATCGGCAGGTGGGGGAGGAGGATGACATAGATTGTTTAAGTGAAGTTTTGACTCAAACTTTCGACCAAAACTGATTATGTCGTCAACGCAACTTGTCTCAGACCTTCTTTATGAACAATTTGTACCGAGGGGTTAAATTACGTAAGACAGTGCCGAAGATTTCCGCTTCGTGGACGCTAAAATCAAGGCAATTGAATAAGGTTATAATACCAGTACCGTATTAGTAGATAGGTTCTTCTTGGTCTTACGTACTCCTAAGTATCTCTTGCTTAAGGGTGAAGCCCATACAAGATAGGCCAAACCTAGTGTTAAAACTCTTTTGCGGAATCAGTCCAGCATCGAAGTTTGTACGTCTACAACCGGAATCATTTACCGGCACAACCTTCTAGCATACCAGGAATGACGGGAACAAATAGATTTAGGGATATTGAGTTACATTCAGCTATGTCTTCAACCTCTTCCAAGAACTCTACGACTAAAAGTCCTTAATCCTCTCCAGAGAATTTTAGGTTCCATTTAAGAACTATATCCAAAGCAGAAATGAAAAGGGATGACCTACTTGCAACAGAATGGGAAATATGGTCTACAACATTCATATTTTCAACAGAATGGGAAATATGGTCTACAAAATTCATATTTGTACCAGGGATAAGTTCATTGCCACAATTGTTAACCTCGACATCAGCATCGCTGCGATTTCCACTAGATTGAGGGGAAGCACAATAATTTAATATACATCATCATTCTTACGTGGTTCAACACTGGGAGGACAATTTGTTGTCGTTTCACTTTCATTCTCCATAGTTCACAGATAAAGTGAGCGGGGCAACACTAGGGGAATATCGCAGAACAACAATGGAAAACAAAGTAAGAGCACGAAGGTTATGTGCAGGATGTAACAAATATACATACAGAGAAGCTATGTTGGTTGGAAGTTCACGAACCACAGATAGTGACGTGAAAACACTACGAGAGGGAAATATAGGTTATGAACTAATTCAGCTGTGTTTAACCGAAATTCAATTTTTCGATAAAACATTCCGACCGAACCTCGCTCTGCATTCTATTTATACTACCTACATTTTTGGATCGGTCGAAACTGGCTAAGAACTGCCAGGAGCTAAATCATGGCCCTTTAGACTAATAAAGAAAGTGTACAAGGCACGTCCACAACGCAGAGAGACAATAACGTAGAGCAGAGGTAAATTTAAATGAATAAAGTTTATTAAAACAAAAGCAGAGTGAAACGGTCTGAAGATTAGCAGTAAAAAGAAATTAATGGGGATAGAGGGAGTCAAATACTCACATACATGACATTCAACGATACTCCAGCCGCAGTGAAAAGCTAGACTTATCCATCTGTTCTTTTTGTGAAACTTGCACCGTCACAATAGACAATGTGTTCTGCGATAAAATTTATTTTTACCAGACAGTGACAACAGAATTACATCGCGATCGAAACTATTTCTTTCCCAAATATGACCATTAAATATCTTGAGGTGAAAGTAAAAGCTTTTACAAAATAAAATCGAACAGTCGTTTTAGTTAGATGGCACCCGAATTCTCCTAACCTTTAAGCCGCTCCATTATATTTATATATATTTATTATGTCCAATAACTTGTAACTCAGATTCGACCCTGTAGATATTATCACCGGAGACCCAAATGGGTACGAGGCGGATGCAATACATACACCTATGGAGAGGAAATTGAAATATTTTGTAATACCGTGTATGACTGGGATATCAATGATACAGATATTGGTTAAAATGGATGTTGATTTCGGAATCATTTCTCCGGTATTTTCTATAAATTATTTGTATTAATATCAGAATAATTGCGTACCTAGACGAATAATGTAATTCAACATATTATCGTAAAATATTGTCCAACAAATACTCTGAACCTGAATTTCGTGAGTATGTTGTGATAAAGTATTATTCATAAGTTTTGAAACATTTGAAGATTCCACTTCCAAAACTGCATACATCCTTAACATACGATTCTGTAAAAATTGCTGAAAACTAATAACTCCTTTCCTTTGTCTGGCAGTGGCCAAGCTTTTTTATAGCTGGGTGATCACACATTCATTACAGTCATAATATTATGAAAATATAGGCACGGTATTGGCGAAGTTATTAAATGACATTGTGGGATGTAGAAAGTTTTGGAACGGTACGCTAGAATGAGAAAATGTTTAAAATTACTTTATAATTTACATTAAAATAACATTATAATTATGTGCATTCCTGTAAGCGCAAATCAAAAATTTGAATTACGATTACTGTATCATTAGCATAAGATTGTAATATTTTAATATGGCTTTCTGAAACTCAAAATGGATATTTAATATTAAGCACGCGCTTCTTAGTGAAATCATGCAGATATTTTTCCTTTGCAATGAAAAATGTCTGAACATGAAATCGAATTTGACAGTTGAAATCCTCAGGTCATCGTCGTGTTCGGTGCGATGATGCAATTCCTCATGGTCTTCATTCGAATCTGAATTAACCTACATGTCATCTTTATAGAATGAGAAATCATGCATATTTCTCCGTTCGGTGCTGAATTTATCTTGGTCCATTTTTGATTAGTTGGCATTAAAGGCAGCATGAATGTTCGTATATCTTGCCATGTAAAATTATCATTGGGATAGACACACTGTTTTTTTTATATCCCGGAGGATTAGCGAGATATGTAGACCTATATCTGAAAATTAATCAATTGAAAGTAATCAATACTTATATATTATTTATGCCAACTTTTCAATTTACACGAAATTGTTTAAAACATTAAGATTCTCACACTCAGAATAAAAAATTGTAGGTGCCCTTTACTACAATATTTCTCTTGGTTTTTCCTCCATTCTAACGGACTATTCAGTTTCCTTCATCCTCTACTAGGGCGAGATAATAATTCAGCTTATACAGTGTTAGTACTTGTTGAAAACATTCACATAATTTGACCTTGTAGGAAAAATTAGAAGAATGGAGAGAGTTTTGGAATCCAAATAACATAAAGCAGTAATATTGCTCATGGACTGAGGACGTTCGGAAAACAATTAATGTAGGGAAAGGGAGAGTTTTGGAGCAGTATACATGGTGGAAGGAGAAAGATTTGAAAAATCATATCATTTTTGAAGCTATGTTACGCAGAGAAAGAATAAATTTAGCCGTAAAATAGATAATTCACTTGTTAGAAGAGTATGTTGAGAGTCTCAAACCGCCATTATTTCATTTTTTAAAGTAGAAGAAACCAGTTTTGGAAGTCTAACAACAATTATAATATTATGCAAGTAAATTACAGGACAGTATTGCATGCTCATATATGATTTAAGTTTCAGAAGCGAAGAAATTTATAAACGTTCTCTACGTAATAAATTATTCAGTTTTTCTGGTTTCCTACAAATTTATAATTCATCGCTTAAGGGGTTTCAAAAATAAATTTGGATTATAAATGAAAATATATTTGGAAGACAAAGTTGCCACAATCCGCAGTGCTTGAAGCCACAAAAGATAACGGCCATCTTCCTTGTTGTCTGACGTAACTGTAGCGTCATAAAGCTGGCCAATATTCCACTCTCTATGCTATACTTCGAAAGTATTATAAATTACACATCGCTCGCTCCTAATCATCCTCTAATTGATGAGTATCATGATATTCCTTGATATCTTGTACGGAGTCTTCCATGTAGTTCTCGCTTTATTTTTCCTATCCGATAACAAATTCAGGACAAACACTCTTTCATATTTTATGATATCATAGTTTCATATTTATCTTCCAGAAAGTTCGTTATTTCTGTCCTACTTCATTAGTTTTGTTTCCTGCTGGTTGATCCAGAGATCCATTTTTTTATTTTCATCATAATTTCTTTTTAGTATATGAACTGTTTTTTAAATCAAATTGCATATTCTGTAAATGCTAGAAAAAATCATCATTTTCACATTGGGTTTATGATGAAATGCGCTCAATATTTTTTAATATGTAACGCATCCTGGAATTTCTTCACCGAAATCATATGGACCATGTGCGGATATTAATTTCACTTGTAAGGGGAGTAATGATAGAAATTTCAATTTTAACCTTAAATATTCACATATTCTTCCTCTTTAAAATCACGAGATCAGATTTTTTTAAACCTCTAAATACCGGATTGGAAGGCTAGAACTACGGCGTATACAGTGCAAGACCACACCTTTTCGTCTCACACTGTCTAAAAATATAAGCTTGAAAATTCATTCGGACTACCATTTCACAAATGCTATTTTAGTAAGCCTGCAGTGTGTAAGAAGAGAAAGACACCTGGGGGCGTAATTTAGAGTCCAGAGCAGTTTTAAAGTATATTTCTTAAAACTTTCCAATTGCTTCTTTTTAAACTTTGACCTCTTTCAGCTCTTTGCCATGCATAAAATTCTCCTTGCGAGAGAATTCTTATCAGATTTACTGAAATTTTCAGAGAATGTCTTATATGTACAGGAATTAAAAGTAGTTCAGCATTTTATTATCACTTGATATTACCTTCATATATTTGCTCCTAAAATAGTACGAAACTATAGTTTTGCCTTTTGATTGAATAATGAAAACGGATATCTCCGACACCTTACTGAAAAATCCAGGGTTGTTCTTACATACATGAAAATATATGACAAGGTTGCATGTAACATATAGAAATAAAAAAATGCTTGTCAATTAATTTCCAACCAATTAAATAACCAATTCCTAATTTATTGATATGTGCATGTGTTTTAAATTTGGTTTTAAAAAGTAGTAAATTTTAGAAGTTCAAACAAGTGGACCCGTTCTGATTCACAGCATTCGTGATAAATAGGCCAGATAACTTGTCTTGATAAGCCTCTAGAAGTCGTATTGTTTTGACTGCTCTTTTAGATAGGTTTCTATACATTTAATACTGGTAAATAATAATTTAGGGGCTGCCTGGCCGAGGCGGTAGAGACGTGCTCGGTTCGCCCGGAAGGACGTGGGTTCGAATCTACGTCAGGAAGTCGTAACATTTAAGAAACGAGATTTCCACTTCCGGGGGTGCATATGGCCCTGAGGTTCACTCAGCCTACACCAAAAATGAGTACCAGGTTAACACATGGGAGCAAAGGTGGCCGGGCGTAGAGCTAACCACTCTACCCCATCACGTGCCGAGGTTAACAATGGTGGAAGTCTTAACTTTCCACTCCCCCAGGGGCCTTCATGGCCTGAACATAGGTGACGTATCTGGATCTTAACATTTTCAAGCAATCTTGCCAAGATAGTGCAATATTCAATGGCCGTGAATGTATACTGGTGGGATAAATAGACACACACTTTTAAAAACGTTTGTTCCTACGCTGTATACAGAAGGCTACTCAACTTAATTCATTCTCGTCTCTGCGTACTTTGACTGATTTTTTTTCTTAGATATTAGGAACAACCTGCCGTCTGTTAAGTATATTTAGAAGTCGGGGAAGGTCAGAGAAACTAAGAATATATAGCAGAGAATAGCATACTTCCACGGTCAGAGGAAGTGTATACCACCTGGTTTCACAGGTAGTAATCAAACATGGCTGAATGCAATCATTATCCTAAGGATTAAAATCACATATATCAGAATATTAATGAAAGAGTTAGTCGCTTAGGAACTTCTTAAATACAGAATGTATTGTCGGCTACGGTCAGCCTTATTCTGCAACTGGAGTGGTAATTTAATGATTTGATTTTATGATTACTCAAGGTCGAACTTTGAGACCTACCAATGTCTGATTATTCACCGGCAGGTAATTCCGGTCAGAATACTTCCAGAATAATTCCAGTAGAACGGCCGAGTGGACTGAACAAATATGTATTTAGTTAACTTTTTAAAAATATAGGTAAGCTACTTATCTGCCATCTTCATTTCAAAAGATGACAATTTTCTTATTATACTGTAGTATTTAGGTTTGGAATACGTTCTATTTCAATGTTTAGATATTTTAACGTGCTATTTTTGGGCTTACAGAGCAGCGTTCATCACCAGCTGCATAGCATCAGTATTTGTCACTCTTACCTGCTGCTACCTTGGTCTCATGATTTACGCAGAGTTCCATGACTGTGATCCTATTACGACAAAGGTAATGACTATTTTCTTACATAAAATAAGTTTCGGTTTATGTAGGAAGAATATGTTTGAATCTTTCTTCCTCGTTCACCCACTTGTCACCGTCCTAGATGCTTGTTACATTGTCGGACATCGTATATTATCTGGCAGCATTGTCAAAATCGAAGCTGGCCCCGCGGATTAAGGGTAACGGGTTTGCCACTTACCCAGAGGCGTCGGAATGTATTCCCATCCAGGTCAGGAATTTTCGCCTGGATTTGAGGGCTGGTTTGAAACTCAGCTATCCTACGTGATTACAGTTGAGGATATAACAGCCCCGGTCTAGAAAGCGAAGAATAACGGCCAAGAGGTTTCACGTGTCAGTTCGCAATCTGCAGGCGTCCGGGCTGAGCAGAAGCCCCTTTGTAAGCTAAGGCTCTTCAGGGATGTAACACCATAGTTTTTCTTGCTGCTAAGAAAACGGCCACTGGTGCCTTTCACTCTTGTTTTGGAACGAGGTCCAAGGTCAGCCCCTCAGCACGCCAGTTGCAAGAACACAGTTAGTGGAGGTGGATATGGCCGCGAGCTGCAATTACACGCATTGAAGAAACAATATATGTAACGCTAACGTGTATGTTTCATGTATGTTTTGGTTCAATCTTGATGGATAGAGTGTCCCTAGGCGACAGCAACTCACTCGGTATTATGATAGTCCGTTAAGAAATACCCTATACAGAAGGATGGAAACACGCCGCCATGTTTTATGAAGTATCCTTTTGATAGGTGATTCATGACCATGGCTGTATATAGGAGGATGAGAACACGCCACCAAGTTTTATGAAGTACCCTTTTTGATAGGTGATTCATGACCATGGCTGTGCATAGGAGGATGAGAACACGCCGCCAAGTTTTATGAAGTACCCTTTTTGCTAGGTAATTCATGACCATGGCTGTATATAGGAGGATGGGAACACGCCACCAAGTTTTATGAAGTACCCTTTTTGATAGGCGATTCATAACCATGGCTGTGCATAGGAGGATGAAAACACTCCACCATGTTCTATGAAGTACCTTTCTTGCTAGGAGGTTCATGTAACTATGGAACTCATTGCCTGTTAATTTTTTGCTAGTTGCTTTACGTCGCACCGACCATAGATAGGTCTTCTGGTGACGATGGGATAGGGAAGGGCTAAGAGTGGGAAGGAAGCGGCCGTGGCCTTAATTAAGGTACAGCCCCAGCATTTGCCAGGTGTAAAAATGGGAAACCACGGAAAACCATCTTCAGGGCTGTCGACAGCGGGGTTCAAACCTAATACTGCATACTGGCGACTTAAGCGACTGCAGCTATCGAGCTCGGTTTGCCTGTTATTTGTAAATAGCAATCCAACATGCCTTGTTCGATATGTACGGTACTTTCATGTAACTAGGCAACTCAATGCCAAGGAATCTGCTCATTTCCGCACCAGATGGAAAAACAAAGAATATCATGTATCCACTCGCGTTGGAATGAACTTCATGAATCATTCAAATAAATCTCAATTTATGTAAAAAAAAATATATAAATAGTGTGATCAAATTAAGAGACATATTATTCTAAAAAAATAAACATGTTTACAGTAATACAATTTCTTTCTTTTGTAATTCAAATTACAAGTAAATTCAATGAGGAAAATATTAATAACTGGCTACCACTGAAATATTTGTGCGTAGGAATGCTGGCTACCGTTGAAATATCTGTGCCAAGCATTCCTACGAAACAAGACACGGAATATCATTTGACAAGACCAAGATCCTAGCAGCAATCCGTTGGAATCTGGAAAGGAAAATCCGCGAGATTATTGAAATCAAGAAACATACTGTGCCATTTCACTGTTCTATAGTTGCAGTATTTGGAACAAAAATTGCGCTCCAGCTATTAAAGAATTAAAATAGAGCTATTAGCAGCGGTACGAGCTGAAGAGACAATAAATTCAACCGGCAATCACGGAAAGAACCACTTTTAGAAGGCGGTGCAAAAGAATGACGAGAGCAGATTATTTAAATCGATTATTGAAAAAAAAATCTTCCATTAGAACAAATCTCAATTGAGCACTGCATCGAAGAAAGACGGAATCGCGTAAAGAAACCAACTACTTATCGGAGTCTTTAATCAACTATTGGAGATAAGATCAAATCTACGATAACCCGTTAAACATCAGCTGTGATTGACATATATGTGAGATTAAAGACCAGCTGTTAAGAAACGTCAAGTTGGATCTGTACTACGTCACGGTTGGGCTCGGAACATTTTATTTGCCCGATACTGCATAAAGTTAAGAGAGCTGAATTAAAGGGAAAACAGTGTGCAATTCTAAAAGCACGTAAATTTCACAACGTTTCGGCGAGCAAGGCAGTCGAAATAAGACGATATTTAGAGCCTTATAAGCAAATTAGACGGACCAAATTACACATATACTTTTCGCATTAGCATTACTAAGCAATTTACAGCATGTATAAATCAACTAATGCCTTGTGTTATTCTGTCCTTGACGCAATGAAGACCACCATGATGTTCTAAGAAGCTGAGGCAAAGACTACTCTGGCTATGGTGACGCTTCACGAGATGGATGATCCAGGAGGGCAGTAATCAGCTATAATGACGAGATGGACCCGATTACCTAAGCCGAACCATGGAGCGAGGCCTACCATCCCATGACGATCAACAGCGAGATGGAAGTCAATATCCAATAAGCAAAGATAAGTCCCCAATTGAGTCGTGTCGTAAGTAGAAATCCTTATTCTTTTGGTTAATATATAATGTGCATTATGACATTGTGTGTGCGTAGTCAATATACGAGTGTGCTTACAAGGAAATAGGTATTCATCCGAAGTTACCGTAAATCCCAGACCTAGGTGTGAAATACCAGTGAATGCCGTTCGTAAGTTTGTCAATATGGTAGTGGAGAAGTGATTGATATTTTTCGTAATTCGTTGTCAGTGAAGTGTTAGAGTATTAAGAGGAAGTTAATATTTATATGCGTGATGGCTTTAACAAATAACAAGCGTAAAGATCGTATTTAGGGAATGTTACAATAAAATATAGTGGCACAATTTTAAGGTTACGATGTGCTGTTTCTTTGATACTATGACAGTAATGATAATGATTTATATATGTGTAGGTTATGGCACATATGTTGCGCTTTTTGATGAAACGAGTGCTTCGATTATAAATGCTACGCGATAATGGAAGTGTTAAATAGTGAATGTAATTAGCATATGAGTTGCTAGTATATTTTGATGGTGATAGTTATTGTTATTTAGGAAGTTGGTCATAGTATTTCTTCGAGAGATGGTAGTATGTGTTGGTTGCACATGCTAAGGTATAGGTATTGAAACGTACTGTTTCCGATTGCTATTTATTCCCTAATATATATATATATATATATATATATATAATACAGATTAGGATACGATCTCAATGCCATCACTATAGAATTAATTGAGTAATTAGGATCATCAGAAGAGCCGAGAGGTCACTTACGTCAATATTTAGGCCTTCACTGGCATATCTACGATTGTTTTCATGAATTCTCACTTACGGCAATTTAACTTATGATCTTATGGGAGCAGTTCAATACATCACTGGTAACTTAGTCTTTCATATGTGGATTTTAGATGAAGATAGAGTCTTCCTATGTGTCAATTTTTCCACCTATGGTATTATTCGTTGGAATATTAATTAAATACACTTGGTAATGTTATATTAAGTCATATACGCACTTTAACTGAATTTTAACCACGAATTAAAATAATAATTGAATGATTTAGCCACATAAGCCTTGCGATGAAATTCATTTGAGATTGCTTACGACTTAAAGCGGACTTAGATTTGCTTATATGGAGGCCAAACTAGAATGGAATATGAAACATTAAATAATTTGGAACCTCAAATAGAGAAAATCCTTAATGGACAGACATTAATCTTCTCACACGATTTTTTTTTACTGTGCGTGGACATTGATGTGAAGTGTTCAGCCGAGTGTTATGCATTTCTGTAATTGCATGTGAATTTAGGTTCAGACGATTGAATTTTGGTAATTTTGAGAAGCAACCTAGCTTAATATTGAAAGATTCAAGATCTTAATTAATTAATTAATTAATTAATTGATTAATTATTGGCCATTCTTTGCGTTTTCTCATTTTCAATTGAAATTTAACTTGAACATTGTATATAGTAGAGAATATAGTTTATTTTACTTAAATCTTTTGGATGCATCCAACTTTTACAATTATGTTGAATAATTTTACTTGATTATATAATTTATTTATTTTCCTTTCATTTAATTCCCTTGAATACTACTTAGTTATGATACAATTCTTTGACAGGCCAGGACTAGGACACAGATGAATGAGACCTAATTTCATTTATTTATTAGAGGTTTTTCTAAACCTATTTTCTTCAAGGCAACATAATTGCGTT
Source organism: Anabrus simplex (assembly GCF_040414725.1). NCBI lineage: Eukaryota > Metazoa > Arthropoda > Insecta > Orthoptera > Tettigoniidae > Anabrus > Anabrus simplex. The sequence continues at coordinate 470,948,545 of NC_090267.1, forward strand.
ATTTAGAGATGCTGATTGCATAGGGAATCAGTCACAGTGTATAAATAATTTTTCAAGATAATCTACGTTTATTTCAACTCATACTTAGACCAATTTATTAATAAAAGTTGAGTTGTGAAAACACGTAAATTCTTTCAATGTCTACTTAGAATAAGTATTAGATATAAGCTTACAATGAATATTTCTGATTGCGATTATGATGATGACTTGTACGAAATCCTTGACAAGCCATGATAATCTGATTTTTATGATAAAATGCGGAATCATATATATACGGTAACCGACTGATAGCGTGTTGAAGACGTTCATCTACGTAGGTTGGAATTTACCGTAGGCCATTGGTGTTCTTTCTCACGCGGAACTCACAACCCAGCAATAGTTGGCAGATGGAATTATTATTAAGAGCTAGTCTGGAAACTCGTGTACCCCACCTGGACGCGGGTTGGTGCATGTAGTAAATTGTCGCCCATACGTGTGGCAAATAGAGAAAGACACCGTGGGAATAGAGTTGCCAAAAACATGTAATTTTTCGTGCCTAATTGTGTGGCAATTTTGAGAAAGATACTGGAATGGTTTCCGAAGGCATGTGGTTTTGTCACATTCACGTGGAAATTTGAGAGAAAAACACTGTGGGAGAGAGACTTGGCAGAGGATTTTGAACATATGGACCAGATGATGGAGTGAAAATGGAGGTATCATGCAAAATTTAGTTATATCTGGTAAAAGAAGTTGTCGTTTGACCAGATAAAGTTTTGTATTGGGATCGAAGAAAGCACAGGAGGACAATGGACTGTGAAGTCGAGTAGATACCCAATAATAATAATAATCAGAGATAAGAAAGAAGAGAAGCGGATGGATGAGATGAAGAAAATATCTCAGGACGGCTGGAAATAATCAAATTTCTGTTTAGAGGAAGCTGAGGTAGAATATGAAGACTTTATAATTGTAAATATAAACATTGTAAGTGAATTTAAGGGATGTTGCTAATATGTTAGTCACATTTTATTATGAAATAACTTAGATATAGGAAGTAGATGGTAAGAAATTAAGCTATTTGAACCTTTTTAATTATTTATGCCAGAATTAAGATTTGGAATCTTAGTCATTAGGGTAAATGTTTCATATTTCATGGTGTAATTGGGTCAACCTCGTAAGCAAAGCCTAGTCAGAGTAGTTAAGCCTATATTTAAGCATTGTAGCAGTACAGTTGAGTGAGTAAGAATAAGAATATTTGTGAATATTGAACTATAGAGAAGTTAGGGCAGAATTAGAGTATTACCTGAAATAATACGGAATTCGGAAATAATACGTGAAAGCAAAGATGTCAACATTGAGTCAATTAAAAGCACAATTTGAAGAGTACCAGAAGGTACAGGAGGAGAAGCAAGAAGAGAAGGAAATAAAGCAGAAAGAAGAACAACAGGGAATGTTGCAAGCCATGAAGCAAATGATGGAAGAATCTAACCGAAAGCGCGATGAAGAAGCTAGAAAACGTGATGAACAGCGCGATGAAGAAGCTAGAAATAGTGACCAAGAAACTAAGAGAGAAAGGCAAGAAGAAATGAGAAAGCAAGAGGAAAGATTAAGGGAAATGATGGAAGGAATGAATAGGAAACAGGAAGAGAATGAGAGGAAACGAAAGGAAGAACAGGAAGAAAAGGAGAAGAGGCAGGAAGAGAAGGAGAGGAAACAGAAGGAAGAGCAGGAAGAGAAGGAGAGGAAACAGAAGGAAGAGCAGGAAGAAAAGGAGAAGAGGCAAGAAGAAAAACAGAAGCAAATGATGGAAGAAATCACCAGTAAACAGGAAGAGAAACAGAAGCAAATGATGGAAGAAATCACCAGTAAACAGGAAGAGAAACAGAGACAAATGATGGAGGAGATGAAGCAGATGAAGGAGGAGATGAAGAAAGGTCATCAGGAGCAGAAGGAAGAATTGAGCAAATATCAGGAAAAGATGGAAGAGGTAACTAGGGAGCAAGAAGAAAGACGCGAAATAATAATGACGGAGATGAAAGAAGAGATCTTAAAAATAGGATCAGAAATGGGCAAGATCAAGAACCACATGGAAGAATGGAAAGCATAAATTAGCGGAAAAGTGGAAGAGAAAAACCAGAAAATACAAGAAGAAATAAATGACATCAAGAAAGAGATGATAGGGAACAATAACTATCTACAATCTCTAAAGGAGAATGAGATAAAGAACCTGACAGATAATATGGAGAAATTGCATATAGATTCCCAAGAGAAATGGAAACAATGCGAGGAGAAGATTGGGGAGTTAAGCGGCGAAATACAGACAACGAATGCTGATTTGGAAAAGAAATACGAACAAGCTGCAGATCAGATCGGAAATAAAATAACGAAAATAAGAGACGAGATCGAGCACAACAAAGAAGAACTAAATCAGAGGATGAGTAAATCTGAGGAAGGACTTCGGCAGATACAAGCTCAAATACGAGAGATCCGAGATGAAGAACATGGAAGGACCGTTACGATATCCAACGACGAATGTCGTAAGAACGTGGAATTTCAGATGAATGAGAGAGAAGCTACAAGTATACCGGTTACGCGTTCGAATCACAGTATTGTGGAAAGGAATACAGAGAATGGAAGCAGTGGGAGTCCCACTATAATAAACGTAATAAAGACATACGACGATAGGCCTAAACATTTTAATAACACCACGAGTATTTCACCAAAACGTTTTCTTCGGGAAATGGATGATTATTTTAGAGAGCATGGTATCCCGGAGGAGAAGAAACTGAAAATAGTAGAAAAACACTTGGACGCAAATCCTAGTTTGTGGTTCCAAGCATTCAAATATACTTTTCATGAGTACAGCGATTTTAAAACAGCATTCTTGCAGTGCTTTTGGAAACCAGACATTCAGCACAACCTACGTTTAGAACTCTATTCCCGTAAATATGCTTCAAATGGTCAAACAGGGTTCAGCGATTTCTTTGCCCACCAATTTTACCGTTTTCAGGACCTGGATTCACCACCCAGCGAACTCGAAGCAATTAAGACTATACAACGTCAATTTCCATTAGACGTTCAACGATTATTAGCTACTGCTAACCCGGTAACCGCTGTACAAATGGAGACAACGCTAAGGCAAATTGACATGACTACGGTACCACATCCTCACAGGATAGCTAGAAACGGTTACAATGAAGAAACTATTAACATACTTACGCAAGATGACACGAGTAGAAATACTCTGGAAGAACGTAGAAACATAAATAGAAAAAGACAATGGGGTAATCCAGAAAATGGAAGAAAGGAGGAAGAAAAATGTCATTGCAGGAGAGGAGCCTATGGTCAAGGGACATATATGGGAAATAGGAGATATAAGCCCAATATGCGACTGAGGAACCAGTATCGAGAAGGCAGAGGAAGAAACAATTTCAGAGAGAGACCCCGATACGAAAGAAGGAATGTTAGGGATAGCCAAGGAAAGGAAAGTTACAACCGAAGATACATTCAGGAACTGAATGAGGCCCGAAATGATAAAATTAAATGGGAAAAGGCTATAAGAGATCAAGACGTAAATACTGACGTGGAAGGAGCCGAGAGTCTTGAACTACAAAGATTTAAGAAGCGAAGACAGGAAGAACAGGCGCTCAATCCCAACACAAAGGAGTTTGAGTATAGGGGAGAGAGTGAAAGGCCAACAAGCAAAAAAACGCCGATTTCAGATTAGAAGGCGAAATTGAAAATGTAGAAAACGCAGGGAATTTCAAAATTAACAGTTATTTTATAACGCAAGTAGATTCGTGGGAGATTGATTCTGAAGAATTGGTTAAGGACTTAACACAGCATCATATGAAGAAAAGATATAATTTACCTATTATAGTAGCAAGAGTAGGAGAGCTTAAAGTACATTGCCTTGTGGATTCTGGAGCTAGTATTAGTGTGTTATCCAAAGAGCTTTTCCAAGACATGAATAAAAGAATGAAACTACTAACAATACCAGTGTCAAAAATTAAGATACGGGGTATTGTACCTGACAAGACAGTGGAGTGTAATGTACAAACATATTTGGAGATTAATATAGGAAACAGAAATTTTGAACACCCATTCGTAGTCATGAACCGAATCAAATATAACATCATACTAGGAATAGATTTTATGACAGTCACAGGAATGACCATTGACATGGAGAAACAAGAGATAAGATTTCCTATTTGCGATGAGAATACTGAAGAAAAACAGGAAAGAATAAAGATCAATGAGGACGTTGGTGTGGTTAATAGTGTGAAAGTCGAGGAAGAAGGAGAGGACTCACGTTCAGAAAGGAATCTGAAATTGCAGATAGAAGGGAATGAAATGTCAATGTCATGTGAGAATATACTAGAAAGTATTGAGAAGGTCATGATTACAGTGGAGGAAGAAAATATTCCAAACATCTCAGAGGCAGTTGCGAATGCTAAAGTTTCACCTGTTGAAAAATCCAGACTTCACGGAATCTTGCAGGAATATTCAGATCTATTCAGGAACAAGCCAGGACAGATTCCCAATTTTAGGTACAAGTTGTTGGTAAATGATTGGACACCTTTTAAAGGGAAATTATATGGGGTACCGGAGAAATATTTCTCAGAGGTAAAAGAAATTATAAAAGGCATGGAGGATGATGGAATCATCATGAAAAACATCTAGTCCATATTTGAACCCGTTAGTAATAGTAGTGAAAAGCAACGGGAAACTGAGAATTTGTCTAGACGCGCGATCCTTAAATACCCGATTAATTCCTGAATATAATACTGTACCGAAGATTAAGGATATTGTACAAAAATTCCGAGACATGAGGTATTTTTCGACGATGGACTTCACGTCTTCCTATCATCATATTGTCCTTGAAGAAAAGTCTCGACTGCTAACGGGATTCATGTTTGACAGTCAGACTTATGTCTACTGTCGGTTGCCTTTCGGACTGAAGAACAGTTGTGCCGTTTTGGTGAGAGCCCTGGATAGGAATTTAACTCCAGAGGTGAAGGAATTTCTAACTTGTTATGTAGACGACCTCATCTTGGCAACCAAGACATTCGATGATCATTGTGATAAGCTGGAGAAGTTATTTCAGAATCTAAGGACAGCTGGATTCAAAATCAACATAGCCAAGTCCAAGTTTTGTCAGGAAGAAGTATTATTCGTCGGTCACATGATAGATGGCACAGGGGTACGACCAAACCCAGTAAAAATCCAGGCGATATGCGACTTTCCTCGACCAAAACGCATTAAACATGTACGACAATTCCTCGGAATGGCCCAATTCTTTTCTAACCACTGTAAAGGCTACACTCAAACTGCAGCACCTCTACAGGATCTGTTGAAGACAAATAACAGATGGAAGTGGGATGAAAAAGCAGAAAGGGCATTCCAAGAATTGAAAACTTTGCTGACCAGAAGTATAAAGTTAGGCTATCCTAATTACGAAAAGGAATTTATTATCCAGTCAGATGCCTCGAATGTCGGTATATGCGCGTGTTTGTACCAAGAGGAAGAGGGAACACCTCCTAAAAGAATATATTTAGCCTTTACCAGTCGAAAGTTGAGGAGTCATGAAATTCATTACACTACTACAGAACAAGAGCTACTAGCGATAGTCTATGCTTTACAGCAGTGGAAAAAGACCATCTATGGGTATCCGATAACTGTCAGATCGGATCACAAAGCGTTGACTTTCGGACTTAAAGCAGCAATGACAAACGAAAGGATAACAAGATGGATGTTGTTCACTCAGCAATTCCAGATAAAGATAGAATACTGTAGTGGAAAGGAAAATATCCTAGCCGATGCTCTAAGTCGAAACCCCGTGGACAACATGGAAGAAGTCCATAAAATAGAGCTAATTCCAGAAGATGAGGATATTCTAGAAAAATTACGGAATATTGTACAGTCGCAACGTCAGGATGAGAAATTGAAGAATATCATAGACAAACTAGAAAATAGAGATTGTGGTTCCGAGGGAAGGTCGAAAATATCAAGAGTATACAGCATCGAACGGGGTATGCTCATGGCTAAGACAGGCAAAGATCAAGAGAAAGTACGCATCGTATTACCTTCAGTATTATATAGAGAAGTGATCTGGCACGTACATCGAATCACAGGACATGGCGGTATGGAGAAAGTGACTCAAGTCATCCTAGAAAAGTTCACTTGGAAAGGAAATAGAAGGACTATAAGGAATATAGTACGAACATGTGATATCTGCCAGAAAGTTAAACAAGGTAATTGTCTAATAAGGCATGAACCAAGGGCCATACTACCGCACAAAGCCAGAGACCTATATGCCATCGATATATTTGGTAAGCTTCCTACGGCTAAGAAAGGAAATAAATTCATCGTGGTAGTTATGGACGTTTTCTCAAAGTACGTATCACTTCAACCAATACAGCGTGCTAATTCGAAACAAGTAATACGACGTCTAGTTAAACATATATTGCCTAACATGGGAAAACCCGAGAGATTGTTGTCCGACAGAGGAACTCAGTTTACATCACTTCAATTTAAAGAGGCTATGGAAGAGATGGGAATTAAACATGTTCTATGTTCAATAAGACATCCAGCATCCAACCCAGTCGAAAGATATATGAAAGAAATAGCTAAATTTTGCCGGATATACTGTTCCAAGCAACATTGGAAGTGGATAGATGTACTTGAGAAAATTGAAGAAAGCATTAATAACACTGTCCACGAATCCAGCGGTCAAGTTCCAAAAGTTATTCACTACAATATTAGACCTGAGAGACCATGGGACAAAATAATTCAGCTACCTACCGAACCAAGCTTAGACCAAGATAAGCTGAACCAACTAGTTCGAGAGAGGATGTATAAACAATCCCAGAAGAGACTGAGGAGGATACAACACAAGAAATTCCATCCTGAATTGAAGAAGGGCGACCTTATATTAGTAAAGAAGCCAGCAATCTCGAATGTATCCACTAAAGTATTTGCAAAGTTCGTACATTTATTCGATGGACCATTTGTTATACATCGATCATTTGGGAACAACGCATACGAAGTTCACGATCTGAATGCTAGAAGTAAAGGAATACACAATGCGGCAAATATTAAGTTATACTTCAAGGAACAAAGGGATTAGAGTCTATCAAATGTCGCAGTTAAACAAGGAATGAGAACTGGAATGGCCTATGACAAGAATGAACCAATTGATCTGTAAAAACGTACAGTAATGCACTCAAAATTCTAACTAAGAACAGTGAAAAGTCCCATTATGATATTAGAAATATATAAGATAAATATATAGCAAGCCATATATTTAAATCAACGTGGGAGGAGTAAATGTGCCATTTCACTGTTCTATAGTTGCAGTATTTGGAACAAAAATGGCGCTCCAGCCATTAAAGAATTAAAATAGAGCAATTAGCAGCGGTACGAGCTGAAGAGACAATAAATTCAACCGGCAATCACGGAAAGAACCACTTTTAGAAGGCGGTGCAAAAGAATGACGAGAGCAGATTATTTAAATCGATTATTGAAAAAAAATCTTCCATTAGAACAAATCTCAATTGAGCACTGCATCGAAGAAAGACGGAATCGCGTAAAGAAACCAACTACTTATCGGAGTCTTTAATCAACTATTGGAGATAAGATCAAATCTACGATAACCCGTTAAACATCAGCTGTGATTGACATGTACGTGAGATTAAAGACCAGCTGTTAAGAAACGTCAAGTTGGATCTGTACTACGTCACGGTTGGGCTCGGAACATTTTATTTGCCCGATACTGCATAAAGTTAAGAGAGCTGAATTAAAGGGAAAACAGTGTGCAATTCTAAAAGCACGTAAATTTCACAACGTTTCGGCGAGCAAGGCAGTCGAAATAAGACGATATTTAGAGCCTAATAAGCAAATTAGACGGACCAAATTACACATATACTTTTCGCATTAGCATTACTAAGCAATTTACAGCATGTATAAATCAACTAATGCCTTGTGTTATTCTGTCCTTGACGCAATGAAGACCACCATGATGTTCTAAGAAGCTGAGGCAAAGACTACTCTGGCTATGGTGACGCTTCACGAGATGGATGATCCAGGAGGGCAGTAATCAGCTGTAATGACGAGATGGACCCGATTACCTAAGCCGAACCATGGAGCGAGGCCTACCATCCCATGACGATCAACAGCGAGATGGAAGTCAATATCCAATAAGCAAAGATAAGTCCCCAATTGAGTCGTGTCGTAAGTAGAAAACCTTATTCTTTTGGTTAATATATAATGTGCATTATGACATTGTGTGTGCGTAGTCAATATACGAGTGTGCTTACAAGGAAATAGGTATTCATCCGAAGTTACCGTAAATCCCAGACCTAGGTGTGAAATACCAGTGAATGCCGTTCGTAAGTTTGTCAATATGGTAGTGGAGAAGTGATTGATATTTTTCGTAATTCGTTGTCAGTGAAGTGTTAGAGTATTAAGAGGAAGTTAACATTTATATGCGTGATGGCTTTAACAAATAACAAGCGTAAAGATCGTATTTAGGGAATGTTACAATAAAATATAGTGGCACAATTTTAAGGTTACGATGTGCTGTTTCTTTGATACTATGACAGTAATGATAATGATTTATATATGTGTAGGTTATGGCACATATGTTGCGCTTTTTGATGAAACGAGTGCTTCGATTATAAATGCTACGCGATAATGGAAGTGTTAAATGGTGAATGTAATTAGCATATGAGTTGCTAGTATATTTTGATGGTGATAGTTATTGTTATTTAGGAAGTTGGTCATAGTATTTCTTCGAGAGATGGTAGTATGTGTTGGTTGCACATGCTAAGGTATAGGTATTGAAACGTACTGTTTCCGATTGCTATTTATTCCCTAATATATATATATATATATATATATATATAATACAGATTAGGATACGATCTCAATGCCATCACTATAGAATTAATTGAGTAATTAGGATCATCAGAAGAGCCGAGAGGTCACTTACGTCAATATTTAGGCCTTCACTGGCATATCTACGATTGTTTTCATGAATTCTCACTTACGGCAATTTAACTTATGATCTTATGGGAGCAGTTCAATACATCACTGGTAACTTAGTCTTTCATATGTGGATTTTAGATGAAGATAGAGTCTTCCTATGTGTCAATTTTTCCACCTATGGTATTATTCGTTGGAATATTAATTAAATACACTTGGTAATGTTATATTAAGTCATATACGCACTTTAACTGAATTTTAACCACGAATTAAAATAATAATTGAATGATTTAGCCACATAAGCCTTGCGATGAAATTCATTTGAGATTGCTTACGACTTAAAGCGGACTTAGATTTGCTTATATGGAGGCCAAACTAGAATGGAATATGAAACATTAAATAATTTGGAACCTCAAATAGAGAAAATCCTTAATGGACAGACATTAATCTTCTCACACGATTTTTTTTTACTGTGCGTGGACATTGATGTGAAGTGTTCAGCCGAGTGTTATGCATTTCTGTAATTGCATGTGAATTTAGGTTCAGACGATTGAATTTTGGTAATTTTGAGAAGCAACCTAGCTTAATATTGAAAGATTCCAGATCTTAATTAATTAATTAATTAATTAATTGATTAATTATTGGCCATTCTTTGCGTTTTCTCATTTTCAATTGAAATTTAACTTGAACATTGTATATAGTAGAGAATATAGTTTATTTTACTTAAATCTTTTGGATGCATCCAACTTTTACAATTATGTTGAATAATTTTACTTGATTATATAATTTATTTATTTTCCTTTCATTTAATTCCCTTGAATACTACTTAGTTATGATACAATTCTTTGACAGGCCAGGACTAGGACACAGATGAATGAGACCTAATTTCATTTATTTATTAGAGGTTTTTCTAAACCTATTTTCTTCAAGGCAACATAATTGCGTTATTTAGAGATGCTGATTGCATAGGGAATCAGTCACAGTGTATAAATAATTTTTCAAGATAATCTACGTTTATTTCAACTCATACTTAGACCAATTTATTAATAAAAGTTGAGTTGTGAAAACACGTAAATTCTTTCAATGTCTACTTAGAATAAGTATTAGATATAAGCTTACAATGAATATTTCTGATTGCGATTATGATGATGACTTGTACGAAATCCTTGACAAGCCATGATAATCTGATTTTTATGATAAAATGCGGAATCATATATATACGGTAACCGACTGATAGCGTGTTGAAGACGTTCATCTACGTAGGTTGGAATTTACCGTAGGCCATTGGTGTTCTTTCTCACGCGGAACTCACAACCCAGCAATAGTTGGCAGATGGAATTATTATTAAGAGCTAGTCTGGAAACTCGTGTACCCCACCCGGACGCGGGTTGGTGCAATACGAAGAATATGAATTTAGAAGGAGGATATAAAATCAGTAATTCTTGGATGCCAATTATACATAGATTAAGACGTACAGACCACAACATAAAAATGCAGGTCGAACCTCCTATCACATAATGGCGCGAGCAAGCCCCACTACCTGGCTGTGACACATACCTTCCAGAATTCTCACGAGACAGCCAGGGAGCTTACATCTGTCAGAAAGGCTAGGATGTATAGACCAAGGTTAGGAACCACTCTTTGTAGTGTGAATGGTGCCTGGGAGACTGATTACCTCGGATCGGGTAGAGGTATTTCAGTCGCCTTAACAAAGAATACTGCAATGTATTTGAAACGTCGGCAAACTTTACGTAATGTACAGAAAACTACAACACGCTTCAACCCGGAAAATAAATAAACTAAATAATTCTACACACCGTGGAAGCTTCACCACTAAAATATCATAATGTGATTAGAAGACGTATTTATAATTTTTTTTTAAATCTATGGTAGAATCCTAATTCACTGCTGAGCATTCTAACCGTCCTGAATATGGAAGAGCTAGTGCATTATCCAACTGAATTTTTAAATTCTTTGGCCCTGCGTGGAAGTACTCTTCACGAACTGTTTTTAGAGGTAGGTCCCATATAATATTATTGCTCCGCAACTTTAACACACCAAAATTATGCAGTGGCACAATATTGCTAATGAAATCGTTTAAAAATATGCACTGGAGTGCACGATCCTCACTGGGTTTGGAGCCGGTGAAACTTTTTTAATCCCTCGAATACCAATGATAACCACCGACCTATCATTTCAGATTAAAAGCCTCCAGTTTCCTGTAAAAGCATGTTTTAGTATGAACATTAATAAAGCAAAGGGCCAAACTCTAAACGTTACAGGTCTAGACCTGAGGGTTGACTGCTTTTCTCACGATAAACTCTCTGGCCCTGTCACGTGTTACTTCCAATATATGTGGGTTGGCGCCAGATAGAGAGTCACGTATCGAAGTATATGTGGCAGATATATAATGTATACAGCCACCCGTGCGAAGCCGGGGTGGATCAGCTAGTATCATTTAAATAGATTGACGCTTTCATAGCCCATGATTGAAGACATGATAATAAGCTTTTGGGCAAAAGGCGAAATTCTTGACCTTCATCACCAGGTGGCTCACTGTGCGCTAGCATTGTGAGTGAGATGAGATGACACTATCTAGCTCCTGTCGAGAAATTAAAATAAATGAAATACAAAATAAATATTGTTTTGTTTTTTATTCTACTATTTTCGTCCCTGACCCATCTGATTCCTTACCGTTTACTTAGGAATGTTCATACGATTCAACAACACATTTTGATGTGTATTATCACGGGCGCTGGATAGGTAGATCAGGACCAATTGATTGGCCACCACGGTCCCCTTACATAAATCTCCTTGACTCTTATGTTTGAGGACAGAAGAATTCTGTTTCAACTGTGCGAACGACATCACTTTCTCCCGGGATACACATAAACCCTCCTGTGAATGGCAGAATGTTCCGTGTTTTCATTTTGAAGGAAATCGGTCACTGTGTGGTGGCTCCTCCCACGACAACTCGTTCAGTATCTCACCATTTTGCGACTAACATTGCACCAATCTCCTTTCCAATAACTTGTGCATTGGTGCGCAGTGAACCTAATGTACACTAGAGTTGCAACAACCTCTGCCCCTTTGTTTCTAATTAATAAAATTGAACGTCTCAGCAATTAAATTAACTGTTTCAGGTCGCTAAAGGAAAGGATCAAGTCGTACCTCTATTTGTAATGAAGTCTCTTGGACGGTATCCTGGTCTTCCCGGTATTTTCGTGGCGGGAATCTTCAGTGCAGCTCTGAGGTACGTTTTGCCAGCTAAATTGCTAAAGTTATTGAAAAATAACATCCTGATGTCGGCCACTTATCTAAGAAGTACAAAAGTATTTTAAGAGAAAGGTTGACATTTTTCTCTGAACATATTTAGTTAGAATACAGATCCTGTTAGAGACCACAGACCCATTAGCGACCACAGAGAGCCGATCTCAGTACCGACAGGCCGTACTACAGGGAGTCTCCACACTGTCCCACACAAGCAAAAGGAGTACAGGAACCACAAGACATAAGTGGGCGGATGGAAGAAAGCAGGCACATAGCCAGAAAATTAAAGAGTACTGGGTCAAGAAGCCTGCGTGGCCCGGCGGCAGCGCGCCGGCTCTCACAGCTGGATACCGTGGTTCAAATCCCGGTCACTACATGTGTGATTTGTGCTGGACAAAGCGGAAGCGGGACAGGTTTTTCTCCGGGTACTCCGGATTTGCCTATCATATTTCATTCCAGCAACACTCTCCATTAACATTTCATTTCATGTATCTGTCATTTATCATTGCCCCAGAGTAGTGCGACAGGCTTCGGCAGCCGGCACATTTTTCCTATCCTCGCCGCTAGATGGGGCTTCATGCATTCCATTCCTGACCTCGTCCAATGACTGGAAACTGGCTGTGGATTTTCATTTTTCACTGGGCTAAGAAAAAGCAGAAGACCATAGGTAAGATTTAAGATGAGCCCCGTGGACCCTAGTAGGACAAAACGAAACAAAATAAAAAAGTAGTAGTTACTAACTTATTTCCGTGGAGCAGAGAGAGAAAGAAACGTGAAGGGTGAATTGATGGACGGGGACTAATCAGAATTTAAGTATTGCTAACAAAATCACATTTGAAGTATAATTCTTTCCTTTCATTATATTGGAACAACTGACAATAATTGAAGTCGGAAAGGTGCTTTCAATAATTCACCAAAACTTGAGATGCTCTAAAAATTAACATAGATAAATCCAGAAAAGTTACAACACCAGGAGCTTTAAGGTTCAAAATATTTACAACAGTATATTGAATTATATACAACTCTCTTTGCGTAGCACAGTAAAAATCTCTGGCCCTCAGGTTTTGAGAAACTAGCAAGGGGAAAGTGACTTCTTCGGGGAATTTATACAGTCATTATTTTTATTATACAATCTTCCTGCAACAGCTTCAAGTGTCTCAAGGTCAAATAGTATCCTAACAACAATAATTTATATAGATACAGTATGTAATGAGATCGTATGAGGTTAAACCTTAGCTTCCCCAAAATCTACAATAATCAAGGTTTCTAACTCCGGGAGTTTCTTTTTACATCAGAGTAAAATTGCCCTTTAGGGCAATGAATTTTCACCCATGACGTGTCGGTCATCATCACAGTAGAAAACAGTAGTACACTGCTGTACAATTACGCCTACAGCTCTCATGTGAATGTTACCCTCGAAAAATAAGAAAATATTTACAATGCCTACGTCCTACACGACTCGGCTGAAGGCGCAGAAAGTACCGGTAAGATTTAAATTTACCAGGCCCAAAGTACACAGTGAAATAGAGGCGAAATACAAGCGCTCCAAATTAATTTAAGGAACAAGCTCCCTATGTGGGCGTCCGAACCTATGACAAAGGGGATAATTCCATACTGCCGTGTGACTACGTATTTGAAATTTTAAAGAGGAAAAACGAAGTGAAATTTAGATTGTTGAAACAATTTTTCACCCTACATCAATTTAAAGGAAGGTTAACGAGGTTAACCACTCGTGCTTCCTTACATTTCAACTAATTCCCCGGGGGAAATGAAAATATTAAAATATAAAGACAGAGGGTTACATTTGATTTAGAAGTAGAAAGCCTTACCTTTAATTTTAGAATGGAGCCGGCGACCTAGCAATTACATATTAACCGGAACGTAGAAATATTCCCTAACTTCACAGGCAGTAGGTCACTTATAAAATTAACCACCATACCTAGTTAAATATGATATCATGATATCTAAAACACCCACTTCTTATCTCCCGAAGGAGATATCCTCTCTCCTTAGTTTGTAGTAAATGCAGTAAAGCTGCCGCATGATCAGACGGACTAACATCGAAGATCGCCTCTTATGAAGGGGTTTCAGCAGAACCATCTAGACTTTTTGTGAAAACAGTACTACTAAAACGCTTTCATTCCTCCTCTGAAGGTGGAAGCGGGCTTCCTACACGGTGACGCCATCTCACATGCAAGGAGATTTGTTACGGTGAAGGAGATCTGCGGAAAAGGTGAGAGGGTTGGCAGCCATGGGTTGTACTAGGAACTGTCCCGGCATTCGTCTTAGTGTAAGAGAATGGAAAACCATCGAAAACCATTCTCAGGACAGCCGACGGATGGGACTAGCCCCTCTCAGCCTCCTGAATGTACAGGCATAGAGCCACGCCAGAGCTGTGTCCACCTCTCCTCTGCTCGGTTGGTCGGTCGGAGTGCAGAAGTGTCGGACCAGCCGAATCCGACTCTGCAACCACCGATGTGAAAACTCTTTGGATTGGGTTAAACGAAATTCATACCAGCTATTTTGATAGGTGAATTACCTTGACATCTCGCCTCTATAGGGGCGGATTTAACTATTAGAGGTGTAGATAACTTCAGAGAATTAAAATAAACAATGCAATGTCGGCAGTGTGTACAACACCTAAATACAAACATTCTCTCTGACTAGTCATGTGATTCGAACTCTACGTTGTTCTAACATTATTTATGTCAGAGACATCTAGTCCCCAAAGGGAAAAATAACTTCCGTACTATGATTTCATTAAGTTCACAGTTTTTCTAGAGATGAGTACACAGTAGGATAATAATATGCTATTTAAGCTTCACCGGGAAGTCTTACTCATGGAATAATAAGAAAATCTGTTTTTTTTTTTTTTGCTAGGGGCTTTACGTCGCACCGACACAGATATGTCTTATGGCGACGATGGGATAGGAAAGGCCTATGAGTTGGAAGGAAGCAGCCGTGGCCTTAATTAAGGTACAGCCCCAGCATTTGCCTGGTGTGAAAATGGGAAACCACGTAAAAACCATTTTCAGGGCTGCCGATAGTGGGATTCGTACCTACTATCTCCCGGATGCAAGCTCACAGCCGCGCTCCTCTACGCGCACGGCCAACTCGCCCGGTAAGGAAAATCTGTCTCAAAAACTATGATTGATATAATTTCCTTACAATTTGTATAACTTCGCACCGACAAGGAGTGATCCTAGGGAGAGGATGGGATAGCAAAGCGCTAGGAGCGAGACGGAAGCGATCGTGGCTCTAATTAAGGTACAGTCCCAGCATTTCCTTTTTGTGGCAATGGAAAACCGCGAGAAACCACCCTCAGGGCTGGCTACAGTAAGGTTCGAACCCACTATCTCCCGGTTGAAACCTCACAGCTGCAGCCCCTAACCACACCGCCAACTTGCTCAGTCAACAAGTGTATTCTACGATGTAAGTAGAGAATTAGCATACATGTAAGTTTTATGTGCAATTGCTTAATCAAATGAGCATATCAGTATGTTTAATATAGCTTTCCACGCTTAAATCCTCGGTATTTCTCGTATCGACTGCGTCCCGTTAATTACTTTATTGCGCCTTTAGGGGAGTTCAATATTCAGGACTGAAGTGTGGTTAGTATTCCAGAAGGCTTTATAAAAAAATGAAATGGCGTATGGCTTTGTGTGCCGGGAGTGTCCGAGGACAAGTTTCGGCTCGCCAGATGCAGGTCTTTCGATTTGCTTCCCGTAGGCGACCTGCGCGTCGTCATGAGGATGAAATGATGATGAAGACGAAACATATATCCCACCCCCGTGCCAACGAAATTAACGAATTATGGTTAAAATTCCAGACCCTGTCGGGAATCGAACCCGGGACCCCTATGACCAAAGGCCAGCACACTAACCATTTAGCCATGGAGCCATGGCTTTATAAAAGAAAGTAATGATAATTTTGTATTTCTTTCAGCTCCGTGTCTTCAGTTCTAAATGCATTATCCGCGGTAGTGCTAGAAGACTTCTACAAGACATTTATCAGAAGGCCAATAACAGAGAGAGAGTCAAATATTTTAATGAAAACTGTGGTGATAGTTTTCGGCATCGCAGGGGGAGCACTAGTTTATGTCATCGAGAAGATTGGTACTATAATACAGGTCAGCATTTATTTATTTATTTATTTATTTATTTATTTATTTATTTATTTATTTATTTATTTATTTATTTATTTATTTATTTCATATCATTTTTTCCCTTATGGACAGAGTTTGAACTCGAATATCTGATGATGACGCGATTTTCACTTCTTTCCCTTCTTCCTCTTCTCTTCCCAAAATCTGTTCATCGTCTGGCTGTGCTCTTGTTTCCTTTGTTCTGCCCATAATGTTCTGGTCTTCTTCTCATTTACTATATATTTTGTATTCCTAATTTTATTTCTGAATTCTTTCCTGTCTCCTATCATTTCCCTGTTGATCCCCACCTGTCTTAAATCATCTTCTATTTCATGATACCAATTCGTTTTCTTCCTTGAACTGTTTACTACATCAAATATTTTCGTTGTAAGTATGTCCTTGTCCATTCTTTGTATGTGCCCATAGAAAGTTAGTCTGCGTTTCGTGATCACGTCAGTGAATCTGTCAGTGTGCTGGTACAGCTCTTCGGTAGATGATCTCACCCATATGCGATCTCTGTGTATTAGTCCAAATATTTTTCTGAGAATTGTACGTTCAAATTTTTTGTCTATATGATACCTGATTCTCCAATTGTGGTCGTTTCTGACCCATACAATGCTTCTGGTAATACGACTGTTTTGTAGTGTCTATGTTTGGCCTGTCTTGATATGCATATCTTATTATAATGTGACCATGTGAGTTTGTATGCCTTATCGAGTTTTTCCGTTCGTTTTATGTTAGACGCCTTGCTTGATCCTCCTATTTGTATGTATTCCCCTAAATATTTACATTTTAGACTCTTTTTACGGATCCATATATAGTATGCATGGTGTTCACATTGTGGTTCTGTCGTTCCATGCATTGGGTCTTCTCGTAAGATATCTGCAGGAACTGTTTTGGGAGTCATGTCATGCAAGCGTTCCAGTGAATCCTTTGCCTCCAGTTTATTATTGATGAGTATGGCCATGTCATTTGCAAATGCCAGATATTTTATTATTGTTTTGTTTTACGTGTTCTTCCCAGCTGTATTCCTTTAACTTGTTCCTCCCACTGCTTGATAATTTTGTCTAACACCATGTTGAACAAGATTGGCGAGAGCCCGTCTCCTTGTCGGACACCTGTGTGTATCTGGAAGGGTTCTGAATTTTCTCTCATGAACTTGATCTTGGAGGTGGCGTCTGTAAGCCTCTGTTGTAGAAGTCAATGCCATATTCTTCCAGAACGCCAAAGAACATCCGTCTGTCTATGGAGTCTTTGCTTTTTGGAAGTCCACAAAGATGACTAATGTGTTTCTTGTTTGTCTGATTATCAAGTGTTCTCAAGTTCCAGATCTGTTTGATACATCACCTTCCTTTTCTGAAGCCTATTATTCAGTCTTTTTATGATTTCCTAGTGTCTGTTGAATACTAATGAATTCCTTCCATGATTTTATCCCTTTCTACCTTCAAGTATTCCGGATCAGGTGTGACTATTTTGTTTTACACAGTTTTTTTCTGTCTTAGGAATGGCCTAATCTTAAATTGTAATAAATAATTATCAGAGTCGAAGATGCCTTTACCCGTTCTGACATTAAAAATTTCCCGCGTATTTTTCTTGGAAACGGCCAGATGATCAATCTGGAATTCTCCCCACACTGTGTTTTGTGCTTTCCTTGTTGTAAGTTTTCGTCTTGCCTTTTGAAATTGCGTTGACATAATTTTGAGGTTAAACTTTTGAAAATATGTTTTGAGGTGTTCCCCATTTTTGTTTGTGCGAATGTGTGCCGAGTACGGGCCTGTTATTTGTCTGTATTTTCTCTCCTTACCTAATTGCGCGTTGAATTCTCCCATTAAAATCTTTCACATGTAATACTGGTACGTTGTTCGTTACATCTTCCATATCTTCCCAGAAGTCTTCAATGTTTTGTGGCTTCTTTCTAATATGGTCATTTGTAGGTGCATGTGCATTGATAATTTATTACCTGATTTGAAGGATAGTGTGGGGATACGTTCTGATATGGAAGTGAAGTCTATGATGTTATCCACGACTGATTTGTCCACAGCAAATCCTGTGCCAAACAATAATGGTGTGCCTCTTCTGACAGCAAGTTTACATGTTTAAATTCTGTAATTTTCTGTGTCGAAATAGTTTTCATCTATGAAGCGCGACTCTTGAATGGCAAGAATTCTAATGTGAAAATGTTCTAGCATGTCTGTGAGTTGCTTTAGTCTTCAAAGTTTGAAGAGGGTGTTTGTGTTAAGAGTGCAAACATAGTGCTTGCGAAGATTATTATTATTATTATTATTATTATTATTATTATTATTATTATTATTATTATTATTATTATTATTATTATTATTATTATTATCATATACGAAGAAAAATGCTCGATAAAACCTCCACTACAATGCAAATCTTAGTCTTGATAAAGATACACTACAATAAATTTGACAGAGCATTGTCCATATGAATGTGGATGAATGCATTATCAAATCAATACGAACAATAAAACGGCACAGAAAAGTATAAATTCCATGACCAATGCAACGCTGGTGAGGCATGTAGAGTGTCTGTCTTTTTCATCGTTTCTATGGCAGGGCTGACAAAACAAGATGGCTGACACAGGGCAAATATAATACACACATAAGCCGAGTGTCTCGAGTTTCTCTCTAAGTACTGTTATCTATGGATTGTCAGCAAAGTTGCTGACACTCAGGGCACAAAAGACACAAAACATTTGTACCAAAAACCAACCCTACATGATCCCAGATCCATTAGATAACATCAATATACCATAAACACGTGTCACATCGCCACGAACACTGCCAGGAAGCCACAAATGAAGTACAGTTCCCATCCACGATGCACCAAATTTAGAGACGATTGTCTACCTCCACCATTGTTTATTTATTTATTTATTTATTTATTTATTTATTTATTTATTTATTTATTTATTTATTTATTTATTTATTTTACCAGCAGAAACACCCGTTCTTCGTAGAGTCCTCTTTAAATGAAACTCAAAGTAAACAACTCACCCTGGATTCCTATACATACACGAAGCAAACGCTGGGGTGTACCTTCATTAAGGCCATAACCCCTCTCTTCCCACTCCCAGTTCTTTCCTGTCCCATCTTCACCAAAAGATAATGTTATTGCAAGCAATTCAACACTACTTGTCATACACGTTTCTTGTTATCACCTCCAGTTCAATTTTTGTTACAGATCTCATATAAAAGTGTCGGTCTATAGAACCTCTATAACCCCCCTTTTAGCATTCATGAAGTATGTGCTATTCCATTTAAATTTGCTATTTAAATTTGCATCCGTCAAGACCTTGTTCTTTAAGTTTATCAAGCGATTTTTAGGATAATATCTGTGTTTAAAATGTCACACCATTTAGCTGCACTTCCTTAATAGATGGTACAACTACACTATCAGGTGCTCCAGCGCTGACTGAGAACTTGAACTAGTAGAGACATTGATAGATACACTTTGGAAAAGATGAATATGTTTAAGTTGATATTGAAGACTACTTTTATTTCCAGTATAACTGAAAGATTTTCCGCATTTCTTACAAAACATTATTTTTCTTCCTATCACCATACCACAATGGTTTCTCTTAAATCCGAAATTTCCTTCCAGTTATTCTCGTATCGGTTCATAAGACATATTTCCAACTGAAATTCACAAACACTGAAAATGGATATATACTGTCTTCTGAATGAACCACGCACATGAATCGAGGTGTTAAGTTGTCATTTTTCCTACTGTGTCTTTCTAGGAATTGGTATCAGTCTATACGCACATTACCTAGAAATTCCTTGATGACAGTCCCTTCAAGTACTTTTCCCACCCCTACAAATTATGTCACCTGATTGTGTTTTGTAAATACCAGCAAATGTACTAAAATAGTCTGTTTTATATATTTCCTCCTCAGTAGTTTGTTAAAGCAATGGTCATAAAGCTCGGTTTAGAAGGAAGCAATTAAAGAGGTATTAATGCTTTTACCTTGCTGATAGAAGGACATGAACATCAGCTTACTTTAATGACCTGTCAATCACGCAAGAGCTCATACTAGCACAACAATTGCAAATAAGAATACAATACGCAGGTTTCGTGCCAAGCAAAACAGTTACATTTCCTTCGCCACACCATAGTTTTAATTGGTTAAAATAATTTCTAGATTAATCGGTTAATCAGTTTGATTAGTCGACTAAATCAACAGCTCTACGGGTAACAAAATCAGTTGCATTCTTACTTATTACTACCTAAAAATCCGGGGTGCAGTGGAAATATTTTTGTAATATATTATTATTGTTATTATTATACTTTGAAGTATGATATACACTGGCGGAAAAAATATCCGAACACCATGAAATAAGAAATTTGGAATACGGAAATGTTGGCAATATATTTGTCAAAGCATATTTACCTGATTAAAGGTACAATAATACAGGTTAATATCCCCGCGAGAAAGGTCGTCATAAATGTATCATTTTGGTCATATATAATCGGTCTAATCGCCTGACGGTTGAATGGAGGCATATAAACGTGCATGCATTGTGTCGTACAGGTGCAGGATGTCAGCTTGTGAGAAAGAGTTCCATGTCTGTTGCACTTGGTCGGTCAATACAGGGACGGTAAAAGCCGGTTGTGGTTTACGCTGGAGTTGTTGTCCAATGATGTCCCATACGTGCTCGATTGGGGGAAGATCGGGGTATTGAGCAGACCAAGGCAACGTGCCGACACTCTGTAGAGCACGTTGCGTAAAACAGCGACATGGGGTCGTGCATTACCCTGTTGGAAAACATCCTCGTGAATGCTGTTCCTGAATGGCGGCATAACAGGTCGAATCACCAGACGGACGTACACATCTGCAGTCAGGGTGCGTGGGATTACGACGAGGAAATCTTGCTCTCATAGGAAAATGCACCCCAGACCAGAACTCCCGGTGTAGACGCCGCAGACAGGTGGAATGCAGGCGCTCAACTCGCCTCGTACTAACCAACACACTACCATCACTGGCACCAAGACAGAAACGGTGTTCATCCGAAAACACAACGGACCTTCACTCCGTCCTCCAATGAGCTCTCGCTTGACACCACAGAAGTCGCAGACGGCGGCGATTGGGGGTAAGTGGAATGCACGCCGCAGGGCGTCTGGTTCGGAGCTGTCCTTCAAGTAACCGACTTCGAGAAGTTCGTTGCAGCTCTGTATGGCCAACTGCAGCTCTAATTGCTGCTGCAGACCCAGTCCGCTGCACCACAGCCATACACCGAATACGGTGGTCCTCCCTCTCCGTGGTGCCCCGTGGACGTCCGGAGCCCGGTCATCTTGCGAGCGTACGTTCTCGTGGACTCTGCTGCCAGCATGCATTAACAGTGGAGAAATTCCTGCCAAGGCGTTCTGCATCAGCGCGGAAGGAAACTCCACCTTCACGCAGCCCTACTATACGGCCAGTGAGCTGATGATACTGGCATCTTCGTCGTTAAAAATTGGAGCCGCTGAAATTAGATGTTAGGCCCTTTAAACAGCTAGCATCATCATCATCATCAGCAGCAGCAGCAGCAGCAGCAGCAGCAGCAGCAGCAGCAGCATCATCGTCGTCGTCGTCGTCGTCGTCGTTATAAAGGCATTCTTTACCCACTCACAGCCACTCCGTCCAATCTCACAGGTAACTATCGCTCTCACACAGTGCAGCCCATATTTAATGGAAACCTGATGTGTAAAGTCATGAGGAACCTACTAGTGCCATGCTAATGCGATTCGCGGGGAATTTGAATCAACGTCATATTTAATATGTATAAACACACCTACCAACGTTCGGTAATCTATCACAACCCGTTCTTGGAGTCTGGATATTTTCCCCGTTATTCATCTCAAAAATATCAACAGCAAATGCAATAAAATTTATACACTTAACCAACTCGCTTCTAGCCATTTCAATCAGGAGTAAGTTCTTAGATGATGTAACTGAATTCAATAAAATGCAATAATTCAAACTGTTTCTGGTAACACTGTTTTGCTTACAGATCACCTACACCGTAGGCAACATGACCGATGGACCAGCGCTGGGAGTATTCTCAATGGGTTTCTTTCTACCGTGTGTAAATGCACAGGTAACAAACTTCATTCTAGCTGTTGTATAGAAGATACGGATGAGTTCAATAATTTGCCTAGTATTTAACTCCATTCTATTCATTGGAATAACCTATAAAATTATGAAGCTAGTTTTCAGTACTCCTGTACGTTTATTCTCCGAATATGACCGTTTAACAGTTAATACCTTACGGTGAGAAGAATAGCAATAACTGTAGATCAAACAAGGTGTAACTTTAACCATTAACTACTGATGTGAAATGTCTGTTTCCTGCACACTTATGTACACTCCGAGAAACCCTGATGAAATTAGTTAATAAGGACGCTTTTACTCTACACATATAAAAGATCATATCCTGACTGACTGACTGACTGAGTCATTCATCATCGCCGAGCCAAAACTACTGGACATAAAGAAATTAAATTTTGAGGATACATTTATATTAAAATTTAGATGCTCACTAAGGGAAAACTTTTGGATATTCCGTCGCTAAGAGAGTGAAAAAGGGGGTGAGTTTTAAAAGTTTAAAAGTTTACAGATGTAAAAATTAATATTTAGAATCGCATTTTAAAATAAACACATATTTCTTTTGTTTTTGGAAAATCCCAATAGGATGGGTGCAAAAGGGTGAAAAGTGGTGGAATGTCTTTAATGAGGATACTTATAATTCTGGAACTGAAGGTATTACAGGCCTGAAAATTGGTATTTGGAACCTGCTTTAAAAATTAGCATGTGTTTTTTGTTTTTGGAAAATCCAATTAATGGGGGTTCAACAGGAGTGAAAATTGGGCTGACATTTTAGAAAGACTATATCTACAGTAAATCTCAGAATTGTAAGATGTTACAGACGTAAAAATTGTTACTTGGAATCTCGTATAAAAGTAAAGAAACACAGGTGATTTGTTTTTGGAAGCTCCACTTAAGGCGAACTAAAAAGGGGGTGGAATTTTAAAATAAGCATGTCTACAGTATATCACAAAAACTTAACATGTTATAGCCGTGAAAACTTGCGTTCTTCTCTATTAAGAATAAAGAAACATGTATTTAATGTTTCCGGAGAAACCTCTTGAGGAAAATTAAATTTTGAGGATACATTTATATTAAAATGTAGATGCTCACTAAGGGAAAACTTTTGGATATTCCGTCGCTAAGAACGACTGAGAATGGGGTTGAAATTTTTATTAGGATACCGACATCTCAAAAACTGAAGATGTTACACAAGTGATATTTGGTATTTGGAATCTCCTTTAAAAATAAAGAAATTCATATTTTTTGTTTTCTAAAATCCACAATTGAAAAATTAGTTGAATTCTTTGTATGAAGATACTATTATCTCAAAGACGAAAGATGTTGCAGGCGTGAAACTTGGTATTTGGAATCTGCTATAAAAGTAAAGGAACGCGTATTCCTTTGATTTAGGAAAATCCAAATGAAGGGTTGGGGGTGAAGAATTGAAAAATTAATTGAAATAATTGTGCGAGGGTACTCACATCTAATAAAAATCTAAGCTGTTACAGATGTGAAAGATGGTTTTGGATCTCCTTTAAAAGCAAAGAGAACGCATTTTGGTGGGAAAATCATCTTGGGGCGGGGGTGAAAATGAGTTGAATTCCTTTTATGAAGACACGTATCTCAATAACTGAAGATGTTAGAGTCGTGCTAATTGGAATTTAGAAGATTTTTAATAATAAGAAATTAAGTATTTTTTCCAGATAGTTCACTTAAGGGGGGAGTGTAAAAGGAAGTAAAAACAGTTATTTTTATGGGGATACTCATATCTCAAAACTGAAGGTAACAAACGTGAACATTGGTGTTTGGAATCTCCTTTAAACATAAAGAAACACGTATTCTTTGGGGGGGAATCAACTTAACGGCGGTGAGGTGAAAAATGAGTTGAGACCAATTTATTTTATTGTTCATAATGTACATTATTCTGATCATAAACAGATCATTTTTAACTTCCTGGGTTCGTTTTCAAGAGCCATATTTTCCTTTGGAGAACTTAAAGTTAAATTACACTAGATTCTCCTGGCATATAAATAAAAATTTAAAGACATTTGAATTAAACGATAGGAATGATATTGCCGTGAATTTGTTCACCTCTATAATATGGTCAATAATGCACGGAATGCTGGTCACATTGTCAACAATGATAATGACAGCAGATGTAATTTAACGCCAAGTAGCGGTCTTACATCTTACTGCGGGGTCCAGAACAATAATAATAATAATAATAATAATAATAATAATAATAATAATAATAATAATAATAATAATAATAATAATAATAACCTAAATTCAACTAATATCCCCCCCATATGTTCTAGACCGTCGTCAAGATGTACGGACCGCGCTGGAAACGGGTGCTGGCCGGGCAACGACTACGAATGAATTCCAGCCGCGGGTTCAGTACCGCCAAGGCACCCAAGACGACACCACGCCGGATCTCCTCCAGGATTTGATCCATATTAAAATGCTTTTAGGAAAATATGGCAAAGATTTAGGGACCCAACTGACCGGGTGGAATAATTGGAGCTAGCCCGGGAAGTACGAAATCGATTACTGGAAACAAATTGAAAAATGGGCGGAACTTCACCGTCGGATCGCGAATTTTGGCGGATGATATATAAAATGTTAATCATTCAATTATAAAAATCAGTATAATATTGTAGCGAAGCACAGGTATTTTCCTAGTATGTAACAATTTCATTCAATACATCTTAAACACGCCAGACACTGGAAAAGTATCCATCATTATGACTGGCACAAAATTTGCAATAAAAACAACGTCATCAAAATTTCATAGATACAGTGTTATGCAAAATGTTCACACAAATATCACCATTAAGCGTTCCGCCTGGCGGCAGGTTACTCTCTTGATCACCCTCCATTCCTCTTTATCTTCTGCCTCCCTCTTTACTTCTTCGTATGCACCTTCGGTTTTATATGTACCGTCTAACAAGTAGAACACTTTTCTGTAGCGTTTAACAAGTAGAACCATTTTTCTTCCTCTAACTTTCCTGGTACTAACCTTTCAAGTGCCTCTCTTCTTAATTTGTACCCTATCCAGTTCCTTTCTATAATCTTCACGACCTGTGGCATGCTTCTTTTCTTTCCAGATTCCTCTAGCACCTATTCGTTCCTATTTTCCATTCTCACCGCGTCCATATCTCAAACACTTCAATACTTCTCTCATCCACTTCCCTCAACGTCAAGGTTTCTGCTCCATACAAAGTAACAATCCACACCAAGTCCTGTGCCAGCAGGTTCCTCACAGTTTTATTTACGCTACCACAAAGCAGTCTCTTCTTCCTCTTGAATGATTCTCTAGCTATTTCTATTCTGACTCGTATATATCGTCCACACTGCACGTCCTCCCTTGTCCAACTTCCCAGATACTTGAAGGCCGATGCCTATTCTATTTCCTCAGCTTCTATTCTATCACGTACTTTACTATTCTATCCTTTTAACCTATAACTGTCTATTTGGTTTCCCCTTTATCTAATTTGTTCCATATTTCTCACATGTCTTACTCAGATCACCTAACACTTCATTCTAAGTCTTTTCTCTATCTGTTAAAATTACCATAACGTCAGGCAGTCTGATGCATTAATCCCTTCTTCCACCAATATTGATGCCTCCTTTCCCATCCAAGCACAATCCTACGGTCTGTTCCAAATATACACTACTGTGCATAACATAAGGACGAAAGTAACTTTCGCAGGTTATGTTACTGCCAAGTAACATAGATGATGAAACTTGAACCACACCTAGGAATAACTTCTACAGTATGGTACGGCAGGCAACTGAAAGGAATATGCGATGAGACGAACAGACACGACACTTTTACACAGAGACAATAAATTACACCTAAGTCACTGCGACTCACGGTAGCCCCCTGGAACTCTTAAAAGAAGGGACATGGTTCTTGAAAGGGTGCGTGTTCATCACGGACAGAGATGCATTCTCTGCAAAGTGTACCCATACTGGCCACAAGACTGGTACGGAGTTCTTGAGGTAGGGCATCCGATTCTTCCACCAACGTGGTTTACAACTGCTGTATGGTCGTTCGTGTATGTGGACGTGCTGAAATTCGTCTACATAATATGTCCCACACGTGCTCGATGGAATTTAAGTCGGAATAATGGGAAGGCCAGTCCATTCACTGAATACCCTCTCTGTCCAAAGGTACCTCCACCTGCGCTGTTCGATTTGGCTGTGCATTACCGTCCATAAAAATTAAGTCAGGTTTGAATGCACCTAAGGAGAGACGCACATGGGTAAGGAGTACACTGTCGCAATGACGTTGACCGGCGAGTGTTCCCCGTACAAAGATTTGGATGTCGGTACGCTCATGCAACATTATGCTACCCCACACAATAACACTTGGACCACTTCTCGCCAGATGAGGATACGTCTAAAATCACTGCTCAGACTGGATCTGCTCTCATCTGAGAAGAGCACGCAACCCCACTCCTAGTCGGTCCAGACCTGATGTTCTTGGCACCATCTCAAACGGTGCCGCCCATGTGCGGGTATCAAAGGAACACAACGTTACGGTCGTGGGGCAAACAGACCACCCCCTTACAGTCACCGTGCCACTGTGGAGCGTGAGATTAGGTGCCTTTCAGTCCTGTTAAATATGGTCGCAATTGCACCCTCTGTTTTACGTGAATCTCTTCTTGCCTGTTGCACAATGTAGCGCTCACCTCCTGCTGTAGTTGACCGTGGGCGACCCCCTGCTCTCCATCGGGCAGCATTGTCTGAAGTATGGAATGCTCTCCATGCACGGGAAACAGTGCTGTGAGCAATACCAAATTACTGCGTGACATTCGTGACACTTCGTCCTTGCTCCAGTTTCCCGATTATTATTCAACGTGTGAAGTCATCCAAATGTTTTCTCCGGGTCATGTTGTAATGAATAACACCACCACAGTTCACAGTAATATCTCGCTGATTGATTCTCACTGTCTTGTCCCGTTCCTTAAAGTGCCTCATTACGTAGGGCCAGACCCATTTGGGGCTATACTCGCGCTGACCTCACATTAGGTCCTTATGCATGCATGGGAGACCTCTGGCAACACCTTACTGGACTTACATTCATTTCCACCGAGTGGTTGATATGTTATGTTGCTTTATGTACCTCGCTCTTAAGTTTTCCACAGCAGTGTAATTTGAATAAGGTTAGAGAGAGACAGCAACCTCGTCTAACACTTCTCCAAATATTGCTCTCTTGCAACGTCACATTTACTATTCGCACTCTTGGTTTCTTGTTCATGTATAAATTCTTGTTCAGACTTACTCTTCTCCTTTCCACTCTTTTTCTCCTCAAAATTTATATCATATTATCCCATTGCAATCTGTAAAATGCCTTCTCCAGGACAATGAATACGACATGTGTCCTTCTACACTTCTCAATGGGTTTTCTCTTACCATTTTAGTAGACCAATACAAGGGGGGTGATGGTGAAAATACAGTAGTATGAAATTTAATTAGAAAACAATGCTTAATATAAACATACTTAAATGTGACCTCGCACAGCTATTCAAATAAAGTCAGTCTACAGTTTTTGACAGAAAAATAAGTTATGCAATGAACTTTTAACAATGTCAGTTTTTAATAAATATGTAGTAACGTTAAACAATTAAGGAACACAATTTCTCAACCAATCCTTCTCTTCTCAATATGGTTTTCCGTGGTTTCCCACGGCCGCTTCCTTCCCAGCCCTAGCCCTTTCCTGTCCCATCGTCGCCATAAGATATATCTGTGTCGGTGCGACGTAAAGCCAATAGCAAAAAATCCTTCTCTTCAAACGTGGCTAAAACAGTCTTAATGGTTCAGTTTACAACTTGTACCAAAATGAATATTATGTACTGTTCCACTAATGAAAGTTTTATGATTGTTTATGGAATCTTTTAGAATGTAAATTTTTCATGTATTTTGTCACGTATCACTTGTAATAAACCCCCAATTTACTTTATTAGAGTCCATTTTAAGCAAGCTACCTATACTTACAAGTTGAGAAAATTCGAAAGTTCTATCTTAAACCATCATGTAGTTACATGCTCCTCAAAACTAAAAAAAATGCATTTCGAGAAAAACAGGTTTAATGTTTAATTTGATAAATTTTGCAACTTTTCATTGAAAAATAAAAATTATATGGATTTTTAAAACCTTCCTGCGCCATAATCATGGTCTTGATCGTGTTCCCTTCCTCACTTATGTGAACTTGTCAACTGCCTGTGAACTTTGGATGCTTTTGTCAATGCTGCATCAGCCCGATGCACCCGCTCCTTGCCCGAGACTCTCAAAGTATTTAATGTGTGAATCCCTGTACTGATCCCTAAAACTTCTAACACCTTCATTGCCATCATTATAATATAGAAGAGCATCATATTTTGCTATCCTAACAGTTTTAGCACCGCAAAATGTAGTTTTGGGGCATCGCAGCAAATTTGACTGTTCAAACTCTCACTGCAGTTCTGTGTACCTCGACGCAAGCATTTTTCTAAAATCCGTGGATATGCAAGATCTCTGTACTCAGGATGTATTTCATTTAAAACTGAAGAAGGTAAGCTATGCTTGTGGTCATATGTCTCAGCAGCCTCCTTAGCTTTTCAATATCCACACCATGTATTGTGGATGCCCATTGGTGGATAGTTTATGGAAATATGAAGACCAAACTGCTCTTTTCATAGCATCTACACTTTTTGAGGTTTCTGTGGTTGCTTTTCCATAATAAACTTGCAGAGGATCTATTTCCTTGCCTGAACGCCTACCTTTCCTACCCAACAACTTTCAATCTTTTAGTTTTTGCCCCTTCTTTCTTTTTATCATTTCCCTCAATCTACTGCCTAAACACTCACTAGTTTGTAAAAACGAGTTAATTTTGGAGCATAAAATTCTAATATCTATTAGTCTAAACACAGAAGTATCTTTTTCACATGAATTATCAGATTGGGACAGAAAATTATAAAGTATCTTCTTCCTAGGAGCACATTCATCTAGAGAACCTCCAGATATATCTTGGGTTGTGTTTCCTTTAATAAATCAATTCCCGGCAAACACTCGTTTCTTCCTTTGTAAAAGAGGCGTAATTGTGGATAATATATGCACAATTCGCTTAAAACTGTCACATTCACTCTGTATAAACAGCAATAATGTTTTTACATGAAGTACTACTTTCAGAAAGGACAAACTAACCTCCAAAACTTGTTTACCTTGTTTATTCATAGCATAGCAATCTGTGAATGACTCCTACAACTTCAACAAAGACATCTGGAGTATATGCAAGTCAGAGATAAAACAATACTGAAGTGTGCAAGCTTTGGATTGAAAGGAAATTGAACGATAAGCAAGTTGAGGCGTCGTTCAGCTGTGCAGGTGCTTATGTATTATTTTTTGTGGCGAAACTAATGGTCACACAGTCATAAAAACGTGGTAACATATTGCCAATAAGTGATAAATTAATATAGGCTTATTAATTTAAACAATTTTTTGCATCAAATCGCCATCATCCATCTTAATAAAATGACATGTTTATAATATATATCAGGATGTACTAACTTATAATACAATCTGAACATCATAGCAGAAACAGTGAGTAACACTGAGTACCTTGAGGTAAAATAAATGTTAAACAATGTCTCTTCGTACAATACAAAATAAATGCAGATTGATTATATTCGTTGAACAGGTAATTTGTTTTCATTCTTCCCAGGAGGGCAAACATTACAAGGTTTCCTTTTATAACTCTATAATCTAAACTTAGTGGAATCCTTTCAAGGCATATCCACTTTGGCGATCGTAACTATGGCCTGTCGTCAGTGGATTCAACAAGGTCCCTGGGACTACACGTCAATAGTTAAGGGATGAAGATGCTTCCCACTCAAAATAATAATGGTTTATCAAGAAACAATAACTTGACAAGAAAATATAACGCATTCTGTTTCTGTTCAAATATACAATTTGGTTTCTAAATAAAATTCTGCAATTTCTTCTTCATAATTATGGACAATTTATGTTATAACCGCCTTCTTTCTTCAGGGTGTGCTGGCAGGTGCTGTTTCTGGAATGGCATTTTCGCTCTGGATAGTGATAGGTTCGGAAATCGCTGTCGCATCAGGTCATGCAAGATACAAACACAAGCCGATGTCCGTGAAAGGCTGTCCAAGTAATTTTTTGCTTCCAAATTCAACGCTAGTCAGATCATCAGCTCCCGACAGCAGGTAAAATTACTGTAAGATTTTCCGGTGTATGACAGTGATACACGTTTTCCTTCTGATGATTACATATTTACTTATTTTATTGTTTTGTCTGTAGGTTGAACATCAAATAGAAAGGGTTGGAACACTCTATCGGGTTATCTTGATTATCAGTATATCAGCGACGGATTGTAAAGGAGGGTGTGACCAGTTTTGGAGAGTAGTCTAGATGAAAACCAGTCTGGTTTCAGATCACAGAGGGGTTGTCAGGAACAGATTTCCAGTATGCGTCATGTAACTCAAAATTACTACACTTATATTAATGTTAATATTTCGAAGATCTATAGAAGGAATTCGGCAGACAACCGATGGAAAATTCCTTGGCCATGCTGGGAGATTCTGTGGATATCAAAGGTATCAGTGTTGCTAATTGAAACGCTGTGAAAAGTTATGGTAGAATGATTTATCGGTTCAAAATACATACTGGGATTAGACAAAACTGGAATACTTCAACTTGGTTGTTCATGATTTATATGGATCATATACTGAAAGGTACGAAGTGGCAGGTAGGGATTCAGTTGGGCGTAAAGGGAGCAAGAAGTTTGGCCTATGACGATGACATGGTCTTAATGGCAGATTGTGCTGAAATTCTGAAATCGAATACATTGAATGTTGGAAAGTGTTGCTATTAGTATTACATAAAAATCAGCATTTCCAAAGTTTCCGTGAGGAAGCCTAAGGGTACTAAATGTCATGTTGAGAGTATACAATTGAAACAGGTAGATCATTTGAAGTACACAGTTCAAAAAATTAGGTGAATCTGTTTTGAACGTATGCCATGCTCCACAAAACAATACCTCACACCCAGATATATGACCAACTAAACATTTATTCATTACCGTTGAAGTATACAAAATAACATGGATGAATTCGCGTTCATTTTCAGAACACAAACGGAAATGTTCAAATAGGGGCGAATACAAAGTGATAACAGTCCTCCAGGGTGGATTTTTAGCACACTTGGAGAGCTTCAGTATGGTGTGTGTCCTCCACGAGCATTTATCACGGCCTGGCATCTACGTGGCCTGCTCCGTATAAGTCTAGGGAGGTCACGTTACGGTATCAAGTCCCATTCTTCAATGAGAGCCTGATCGAGGTCTTGGAGAGTCTGTGGTGGAACAGGACGCGTACAAACACTTATGTCAAACCTATCCCACACATTCTCGGTGGGATTAATGTCGGGGCTTACTCCTTGCCATTCTATCTCTTGAATGTCCAGTTCTCGCAAGACAGCACTGGTGATGCGCGCTACAAGAGCCCTCGCATTGTCGTGCATGAATACGAATTCAGAGCCAACACCGTATGCAGCAACCAACAAATGCTTTAGGAATATCTGATCGATGTACCCCGCAGCGGTAAGATTACCACAGACGACAAGATCCGTACGGCCATCAATACTGATGCCTCCTCAAACCATCACAGAACCTTGTCCGAATCGGTCGCCTTCCTGGACAATATTTGGCATGTATTGCTCACCAAGGCGTCTCCATACACGTTGACGTCCATCACGCTGTGTAAGGCGAAATCTGGACTCATCTGTTAACATCACAGGTCTCGATTGCCGAAATTGCCATTTGACGCGGGTACGGGCAAATAAAAGGGGAGCTGCGCGATATTGCTTGCTCTGCGTCAAGCGGAGCACTCGAACAGGACGTCTGGGTCATAAGGAAACTTCTCTTAACCTGTCCCTTACTGTCTGGTCAGACACCGTGACTCCAGTGACCCTCCTGAGGTCTAGATGCAGTTCTCTGGCAGTTGCAGAACGACGCCGCAACGCACAGATGGTCAGATATCGGTCATCCTGTCGGGTTGTCATGCATCCACGACCTTGTCCAACCCTCTTTATGAACTGGCCTGTCTCACTGTAGCGGTTCCACAAGTGGTGAATAACTGACGGAGAAACATTGAGATCCACAGCAACACGACGAAACGTCTATCCTTTCTGGATCTAAGTTACGACCCTTGCGACTTAAACCTCGTTAAGATGTCTCATGGGATGTGTTGGTGTAAGTACAACGTGCTCAAATGACCGTAGTAATCTGTGTACCACACGACACAGGGATGCACTGCTATTCACTTTGTTTTTAGGGGTCACCTGACAGTTTAATGTATGGCTATGCCCACAGATGGAGTGTAACATACCCTAAAGTCTCAAGGTATGCTGGACGACCATTGGAACCACGTGTGCCAAATTAACGTTCACTTACAAGACATGTTCTCCTAATTTTTTTAATTGTGTATTTAGAATGTGCATTATCCCAGAAAGGGAGTACAGTAAGTGAAACTGAATCGAGGTTCAGCACAACTGATGTAATGAACTCGCAATTGAAATTTACGATATTCGGTAGGAAAGTAGTTAGCTCCTGGTCGAAAATTTATTTACACCAGTCTGTTTTCAGACCGACGCTCCTGTACGGGAGTGAAAGCTGGGTGGGCTCAAGATTATTTAATAAGTTGGAAGTTATATTTCACATCTGCTTTACGTCGCACCGACACTTGTAGATCTTACAGCAATGATGGAATAGGCAAGGCTACTAGTGGGGAGGAAGCGACTGTGGCCTTAATTAAGGTACTGCCCTTATATTTTCAAGGCGTGAAAATGTGAAACCATGGAAAACGATGTTCAGGGCTGCCGACAATGCGGTTCGAAAGCACTGTCTCGCGAATCCAAGCTGATAACTACGTGACCCAAACCGCACAGTAATTTTCTCGGTAAATTAGAAGTAATGAACATGAAAGTAGCGAGAGTGATTCCTAGTACGAACAGGTGAAAATAATTGCAGGAGGGTACCCATAATGAGGAGATAAAGGCTAATTTAGGAGTTAACCCATGCACAAACCATCCTCGGTGGGGGGGTTATGTGAGGTGAATGGTAAGGGATAGGTTACGGTGGACAGAAATTTATAGGCCATGGGGGGACGATGGTTGGGCTCATTTTGTATTCATTTAAAGGCAGGAGGTTTGGAACTAAATTATCCAAAGAGATAGTTTACAAATACAGGATTTTAGATATGCTTAACTAGTACACAGAGGATTGCAAACTGAATAACGAAACATATAGCTGCCTATAATGAGGATTCATATGCGGTTTATGCTTATAGTCGCACTCAAGTCCTGGTGTCAATGAGTTAGGAATGCCCTAGGAGTAGTGGCTGTTGTCTTTCAGGTGTGAAAATGGGAAACCATGTATAGCCGTCTTCGGATTCGAACCAACCATCTATCAAATGCAAGGTGACAGCTACGCAACTCGAAACGCCCAGCCAGCTTTCTAGGTCCATTCAGCTCGGAGTTGTGCTTCTGAAATAATTTACGTCCAACTTGATTATTGTTACTGAATTCAATACAGGTCTGCATAACACCATATTCTTTACATATATCTTTAAAGGGCTCACTCACTTCACTGAGTATATTGAAAGAATCTACGTATTTTTTTGACATTCAGGTACAAATAAGAAAATTTAACCTTTAAAATGTGTAATTCTGTTCATTTTAACAAAAAATCGTAAGCATCGTGCAACTGTCAAATAATTCTTTAATTCTATGGAGACAACCACGGTAACTCGAAGAAAAGAGGCGGTAGGTGTCACGCGCTGCCAGCCAAGAGCATGTGACGTCAGTGGACTCCAGTATGCCACGCGTGTGCCGGGTGCACCATTTATCTTCCTTATTAAAAATAAGTTTGCGTTTTGATATATTTTTACATGAAAGCCACTAGAATATTGCATAAAACTAGTTTATTTTTATTTTGTGTGTGTGTGCTTTTATTTGCGGACGTATTTGCAAAGCCAGTATAGCGAAACCTTTTGCTAATAATATGTTTAAGTATATTTTAATTATTCCTATATACCGGAAATTGTAGTGTTTACAGCTCGCAGTTACTAGAAAAAATTTAAAATAAGTACCCTATGTACGTGTATTTCTCTCTGAATTTTCTGTTGACGCAGAAAGTGTGGGAATGTTTATGGAAGAAACTCTTCCTTTTTTCAACAATTGCCTAATAGTGCATATCGTAAACATAATTCAAAATCAGAGAGCAGGAAATGCTCAGAGCATATACGTGCCATTTTGTCATTAGAAACATATCTTATTTTACATTCATCTACCCACTGTTTGTTCAGAGTTCTGCCTTTTGGGAACTGTAAAAGGACAACTTACCGTTTTTTGTGTTGTTGGGATATTATACAGCCTGCAACCGCACAGCACAAAATGTTAACAGCACAAACACGACTTATACAACGAAATTCACTTCACTCACGAACGATACGCACTAGTTCACGCATTTTTAAATATATTCGCAAACTTCGAAAGTAATTAAATAATTAAAGAAACAATGTGCATATGGCAGGCTAACAGCAATGCACAAAAATTCACTGTTTATAATGATAACACCGACACAAAACGGTATATAGACTGACATAAACTCGCCAAACAATTCGTAGTATAAGGGTGGGGGGGGGGAGAATCCAGTGACGTCACAACCACGCCAGTCTAGTGCTCATCCGTCTCGTGACACCTACCGTCTCTTTTCTACTTACCGTGGAGGCAACATTCATTAAACAACCAATCTGAAATATTATCTCCTAAGTATTTAACTGGAGGATGTGAAGGTATTTGAAGAAAATTCTGTGTCATTGTTATGCAATCAGATCATATTTGAAACTGTGTAATCGAGTCAATTTGTCACCTTTGTGAAAAGTTTAGTATTTATAATACAATATCGCGGTTGGGCCTACAAAAACCACTACGTGAAATATGTCAGCTTAGAACGTCGGTCGGTAAGTTTCTGTCATCTAAGGTTCCACATTACGGAATACTTTCTAGGAATTCTCCCTCTTCATACTATATGTTTTGCGCGTCAGTATCTCCCCAAAAATATTATCACATAGCGGTTTTCGCAGACGCAACGATGATATATTCCGCAGAGGAAGTATGGCAGACTTTCTGCGGGCTTAATTAGAATTAATTAGAATTTCTCGATGTAATTTTACTTCCCTATCTATTTACTGCTGGTAATTTTTTAACCATTCTTTTTCAGTGATATCTTCGTTATGTACCGACTCTCTTCCTTCTGGAACGTCCCATTGTCCTGTGTGGTAACTATCGTTGTGGGAGTGGTAGTCTCCTATCTTATAGGAGCTAACGACGTGACAAATGTAGACCATAGACTACTGAGTCCAGTCATCAGGAAGTTCGTCCCCAGATCCAAATCCACAGCAGAACATGTTTCGCTCAGCGACTACACGGTGAGAATTACGTTCTGTTTGTTGTACGTAGACACTTGCTAGTAAAATTTTAAACCACCTCATTGCAACAGAACACCAATTCTAACACCAGGAGATGAACGTTCTTTAATGTCGCACTGACCTATCGAATGTTTACAGAGACGGATGGATGGGAAAGCGCTAGGATCGAGAAGGTAGCGGCCGTGACCTTAGTTTTCACCAATCCTTATTTTTACAGATTAATATCCTATAACGCGGTAGGTTTAAATGCTAATAATAAAACAGATGAAGAATTATATTTTAAATTGTCTGACGTGGATAGAAGCCGGAGGACCCGGATTCGATTCTCAGTCATGTCAGGGAATTTTACCTGGATCTGATGGCTGGCTCGAGATACACTCAGCCAACGTGATTACAATTTAGGAACTATCTGACAGTGTTATAGCGAATCCGGTCTAGAATGCCGAGAATATCGGCCGAGAGGATTTGTCCTGCTGAGCACACAACAGTTCCTAATCTGCAGGCCTTGTGGCTAGCCAGCGGTCGCTTGATAGACCAAGACCCTTCGGGGCTATTGCGCCATGGGGTTTGGTTTGGTTTTTCTGTTGCTAAAAATGCTCTCTTTCCCTTAACAATAACATTTACATAAGAAAACTACTACTGGGCGAGTTGTCCGTGCAGTTAGGGGAGCGCAGCTGTGAGCTCGCATCCGGGATTCGGCAGCCCTGAAGATGGTTTTCCGTGGTTTCCCATTTTAACACCTGGAAAATGTTGTGCTTGAATCTCATGCAAAGATCCCTCAACCTTGTGGAAAACTGGTGTTGGGAAGAACAACTATCAGTCAACCCGAACAAGGTAACTCTGGTCCCTTTTACAAGAAGGAGAAAATAAGAGGGAAAGAGATCACTTCCTTCTCACTCCTAGACCTTTTCTATCCTATCATCGCAATAAGATCTATCTGTGTCGGTCTTACGTAAAAGAAATTCTAAACAAAGAAATAAAAGAAAACTACTTGAACATTCTCGGATGATAACACAGATGTGTTGGGCAGCGATTAACCTATTTTGTTATTTTTGTACGTTGGTGAGAGAATAAATTTTAATAAATGTCTGAAATAATTATTAAATCAGATCAGAGCTCTGTATCAGACAGCAATCATAATTTATAGCACTTCCACCCAGCCCTGCAAGTCGATGCATCACCAACTGTTTCCGATTCGGTTTTAACCTGGACCATCCAAGGTCACAGAAGAATGTGTGGAAGGAATAGCACCACTCCCTTTGGGTAGTGGTCCGGTCTAAAGGCATATAACTTACACTGCAACATCCTCAAGCACTGTGTTCAGTGGCACCATGCATACTGAGCGGTTGTTGTGTTAATGATTCATTTGTCACGGATATCGGCGATCAGATGGCGCTCAGATCTGGCAGTGCGCACTCTGTTTTGATTCTGCAGGTAGTATCTGTGGTGAGGGCAGAGGTGAACAGTGTTTGCAACATTCATTCCAGGGTAAAACCATGCCCCACTGACAAGTACATGCTCCTGAACAAATGCGGCCATTTAAACGGGATCTCATTGTGGGCCTGCGGGAAGCTAGATGGATGTATCGAAGGATTGTTGCGCATATTGGGCCCAATATATCGGTGGTATGTCACTGAATTCAGCAGTGGTTTATGGAACATTCCCACACCCGTAGACCAGGCTCGGGATGGCCTTGCTGTACAGACGCACGTCAAGATGGACGCATCGTGCGAGCAGTGGTGGCCTACCGAACATTATCCAGGAACGAAATTTGGTCATATATTCACTTCCTGTGTCACCAAGGACCATCGTAAACCACCTGCCTGCAGCAGGAAATGATCACGTGTGCCTCTGGCCAGGCTACCACATACACCAAGTCACCGCCAAGCACAGATCAATGAAAGTAACAATTTTTTTCTAGCTCATACCAGAATACATAGTGTACTGTAAACACTAGGTCTTGCCATCATACGCAAATCAATTTCATTACTAACATTAAATTTTAAAGTTATCTATATTTTAAAAGTGTTCAAAAAACAGCTTTGGCAAATCTGTCCGGCCATTCTACTGAACCGATTTGGTTCATTTTGGTTTTATTATCTCCGGAATTACCTGTCGGTGAATTGTGAGACATCGATAGGTCCCTAGGATCAGCTAACTTTGAGTAGTCAGAAAATAAAGTCATTAAATGATCATTCCAATAATTGCAGAAGAAGCCTTACCCTACCCGTAATACATTATATACCCATTAGGTTGCTAAGTGGCTAACACTTTCTTTTTATTATTATTACTATTATTATTATTATTATTATTAGCGTATTCTCCCAATAATGGAAGACGTTAAGCAAACAACTCAATCAAGCTTTCTTTGGGTTCTTCTTGTTCTTCCAATAGGCTTTCATTCTCTCTGAGAAGGCTTGTTTACGTTCTTCCGACCATTTCGGTCTGCACTGTTTTTGCTTTGGTTGCTCTGATGTAACTTCCCACTTGTTGACTTTGTGTCTGAAGGTGTCTCTTTCTAAAATGTCTGTTGCACATATGTTTGCATTTTTGAGGTCCTTTCGAAGTTCATCCAGCCAAGGTGTTGAATTCTTAAGTGAGCTAACATAATTTAATATTCTTTTTGACAGTCGATTTTCTGGTAATCTTGTGAGGTGTCCAAAGAATTTCATTCGTCTTTTCTTAATGTCAATTTCAATGTTTGAAACTTTTTCTGTTGTTTTGATTGATTGTAGCCTGTAACCATCTTGGGTATATCTTGCTCCTAGGATTTTCCTGATGATCTTCCTCTCTTGCTTTTTTATTTCTTCTAATTCTTGTTTACTGTTAAGTGACAGTGTTTCACTTGCGTAAAGGACTGTTGGTTTTATGACTGTGTTGTAATGCCGAATTTTTGTCTGTCTTGACATGCATTTTTTGTTGTAGATGTCTTGAACTAACCCTAATGCCTTCTTGACTTTTTGGAGACGGTTTTGCTGTGAGATCTTCTCAAGGCCTGTCGGTTCGATGAATTCTCCGAGGTATTTAAAGTACGAGACCCGGTCGATTTTACCGTATTTTGTTCTCAGGCTCGTGATATCTGTCTTTGAACAGAAGAATTTAGTTTTCTCAAATGAAATCTGTAGTCCCACTTTTTCTGCAGATTCCTTAAGTATCTCAAGCTGCTTGATGGCAGTCTCCTCATCCTCTGTTAAAATCGCCAGATCATCCGCAAATGCAAGGTATGGTACGTAGAGGTTGTTTTTGGGAAAGCCCAATCGGATCGGTTTCCAAGATTCATGTTTCTTGAGTTCCTTCTCCCATTCTTCCATAACCTTGTCTAGGACGACGTTGAACAGAATTGGAGAGAGTCCATCACCTTGTCTCACACCTGTCTGAATGTCGAAGGGTTCTGAAATTTCTCCCATAAATTTCACTTTAGATTTTGTGCCCGTTAGTGTTTGTCTTATGAGTTCTAGGGTTTTGGGATCTAGTCCTCTCTCTTCTAGAATTTGGAATAGGGAGGGTCTGTCTATCGAATCATATGCCTTTTTGAAATCTACAAATGTGCATACTGTAGGCTTTTGTCTGAGGGCTCGTAGTTTAAGTATGGTTTTGAGGTTGAAAATTTGTTCTGGGCATGACCTGTTTGGTCTGAATCCTGCTTGAAATTCTGATAATTTGGGTTCTAATTGTTGTTGTGTTCTATGCAAGAGACAGGCTGATAGTATTTTGTATGTGACTGATACAAGTGAGATTCCTCTGTAATTGTTTACGTCTAACTTGCTGCCTTTTTTATGTAGTGGATGGATTAGAGCAATCTTCCAGTCATCCGGGAGCTTTTCGGTTTGCCAAATGTTTTGGATTATTTGTGTAATTTCTCTGAGTGAATTTGGGCCTAAATTTTTCAGAAGTTCAGCTACAATTCCGTCTTCCCCTGATGCTTTGTTGTCTTTAAGTTTCTTGATATGTGAATAAATTTCTTCTTGAGTTGGTGGTGACGAATTTTCCGGTATGATTTCTGGCTGTACTTTCGGGAATCTCTTTTTGGGTTCTGGACAATTTAAAAGCTGTGAAAAATATGTAGCTAATTCTTGGCAGTTTTCCTTATTTGTCAGGGCTAGTTTACCATCGTGCTTCCGAAAGCAAAGGTTCTGTGGGGAATATCCTTTAATTTGGTTCGCAAAGGTCTTGTAGAAATCGTGTGTGTTGTAATTTTTGAAGTTGTCTTCAATTGACTTCAGTTGGACATTGACGTATTTCCGTTTATTTTGTCTTAAAATCTTGGATACATGCTTGCGAACTTCGAAGAATTTCTTCTGTGTTTCTTCTGATTTGTTACAATTGTAGTTTTGAAATGCCTTTTTCCTTTCTTCTAGTGCGGTCTCACATTCTTGATTCCACCAAGGATGTTTTGGTTTCTTGCGAAGAGGGATTAGGTCCTTCGCCGTTTCGATGATTTTAGTCTGGAAATTCTCCCAGCTCTCTGCAGGTCGTTTTTCCCATTCTTCTGAAATTTTGGAGTCCTTGATTTTGTGCAGATCAAATTTTGGAATCACCGATGTTTTCCTGTTGAATTTCCCTTTGGGTGTGAATTTAATTTTGATTCTGCTTAAATAATGATCCGAATCGATGTTAGCACCTCTGCGCACTTGCACATCATGAATTTCCTTTTGGTAATCATATGATATTGCCACATGATCAATCTGAAATTCTCCTAAATGATGGATGGGTGATCGCCAAGTTTTTTGCTTTTTGGGATTCTTCCGGAGTGATGTTGACATAATTTTGAGGTTATTATTATTATTGTTGTTATTATTATTGCGTTTTTGCGGTCACATTTGAATACTGTAGTCTATTTCTGTCCGGTTTTCTATAATTTTTAATGTTTCTTTCTTTCTGTTCTTCCCGTATTTCTTCATTCTATCTGACCTTCGTTGTAGTTCTTATTCTGAAAATACCATTTTAGCTGTTTCTCTTTTAACAATATTTGGTAGGAATATAATTTTACCATTTTTCAAGGTATTTACTTTGTTTGATTTATTCTTTAAGTACTCCGGTGTTATGCTTAATTCTTTCATGTCTTATTTTATTCCTTTTATCCAGACAGGGTTTTTTTGTTTCCAAACCTTCTCCAAAATTCTACATATTAACCTGTCTGGAGGTTTTCTCAACAGATGACTAAAGAATGATATTCTCTTTTTCTCATGAAATCCATTATTGGTTCTATTTCCTGATATACTGATGCATTTGGAATGATACATCATTCTCCTTCTTTTTGGCACTTCTTATTAATCAATATTCTTACTATTCTTCTTTACATTTTAAAAATTTTGTCTATGTTATTCTCTTGCCTTAGTTTACATAATGTTTCACTTCCTTAAGTTATTTCAGGTTGGACTACAGTATTTTAATGTTTAAAATTTTGTATTTACTGACAAATATCTCTTGTGTGTATTTCTGGTTAATTTTTGGGATCTGGATAATTTATTCCTTCTCTCTGTTC
The DNA here is from genome assembly GCF_040414725.1 of Anabrus simplex. Lineage (NCBI taxonomy): Eukaryota > Metazoa > Arthropoda > Insecta > Orthoptera > Tettigoniidae > Anabrus > Anabrus simplex. Next base: position 470,989,995 of record NC_090267.1, read on the forward strand.
AATATTTTTTTTTTCATTTAAATTGTATGTTATACTTTCTCCAACGTATTTAAATTGTTTTGTAATTTCTATTTCATTCCCTCATATGAGAACACTCAAGGATTCATATTAGATCCGACGGTCAGGTTCGAGCACCATAGCGGTCAGCCAGAGGAGGTTAATCTAGAAAAGATTAACAAATACAAACCAACTATCCCTTACTACAAATCAAAATACCACCTTCAGAAAATAGGGATAATGGTCGGAGCTCGCGGTACCATACCTCGTCACTTCGTCGCCACATGGAAGCGCTTCCAACTCCCAATGAAGCTCATCCCGGAAATCGCGACCCTCGTCCTCCGAGCCTCCATCGAGATCATGAGGCACCAACTCTACAGCTAATTTTGAATGTTCTTTTATTAATACATATGTACATAAAATTGATATGTTTTACCTTGTTCTTAGCGGCAGCCTGTAAATACAGGAGGTCTTTCCAAAATAAATGGAAATTATATAAAAGGGGATATATTCCAATTATTTTAGTTTTTCCAAATGAAAATTTTATCCTATTTTTACAGAAATAGACTTGTGATTTGATACCAAGCTTTATTAAGGTTATTAGCTAGTAGTTCCAGATCAACTGCAAATCCTAAGCAATTTAGGCTATTTTCATATTTAGTGTATCCAATTTTTATATTTTTGTTATTCTCTTTATACAATCCTCCCATAGAGTAATCCAGAGCACAATTAAACAAAAGTGGTGATAATATATCACCTTGTTTTAGTCTTGTTGTGGCTGAATGCTTCGGATAATTCTTCTCTAAACTTCACCTTTGTTTTTGTATTTGTTAACGTTAAGCATATAATTTTAACTTATTTAGGTTGTAATCCAAATTTTCGCAACTAAGGCATTGCACAGTGACAGCATCCTAAAAACACTACAAATGTACAGGTTCTGCGAGAGAATAATACACACAAAAACACACAGACAAGTCATAAACTGACACTCAATATTTAAACCTCTTAATAAGATATTACATTCTATACAAGTTGCAAATAACTTTCTGTATTGTGTCCCGACTCTGTTGACAGAAAGCAGCATTGGGACTATTATAATGATCCTGTGAATACAGATGAGAAATACTCCTCTAAAACAAACTTACGCCTGTGTGAGGAAAACAAATTGCACCGGAGGAGTAGCTCAGCAAATAAACTGTCGACCTTCCTTGGGAGAAACTGTGGTGGTAGTGGTGGGGTGAGGGTGTATAACAATATTGTGGGGAGCTGATCATGTCAAAACAATATACAATGGAACCTTGAATTGCGAGCATAATTCGTTCCGGCAACATGCTTGTAATCCAAAGCACTCGTATATCAATTAAGTTTTGCATAAGGAGCAATTGAAATGCGGATGATTCGCCCACAACACAAACATATTTATTCGCATACCATTTCTAAAAAGAAAATATAACTTAAAACAAATTAAAGTGCACTTTTTTTACTATAGAATCATTGTTTGTGTGAGGGAGACGAGAGATGACATGAGAAGGGTTACTGTATAGCACAAATTTCTCTAACGGAATCACTGCTATCTGTTGGCTCACTGGAATTGTCTTCTTTTCGTGCAACTTTAACGAGGAACCTGTCCAATGACTGTTGCTTTTGCCTCTTTTTGAGGATTTCACCAAAATGTGACATTGAATTGTCATTTAACTGATTCATCGCTCGCACTGCTACAGCCTTATTCGGGTGGTGTTTTTCTACAAAATTTAGCAGATTCCCACATTTTGCACTTCTCCCGAATCTCAGTTGAAGTGAGAGATTCCATTGACTTTTTCTCCTCTTGACAAGATCTTCATAGATTCCTCCTCCTGTTCGCGATGCAGGTCTATCAGTTCGTTGGTGGTCAGTTCCTGGCTGTGTTCTTCCACCAGCTCTTGAATATCCACGTCATTCGCCTCCAAACCCATGGTCTTCCCTAAGGGCAAAATTTCATCCACAATCGGCGGCTCATTGTCACCAACAATCCCCTCAAAGTCACGTCCAAGAACAGAGTCAGGCAACAGCTTTCCCCAAGCGGAAGTGACAGTTCCCTTGGTGAATCCATCCCAGGCTTTATCGATGATCTTTAGGCAGTTCGCGACGGGGAAACGATATCACCCAAACTCTCGGAGGATAAAGTTTGTTCCTTCGGTGACTTCGAAGCATCGCTGAAATAGTGCTTTGGTGTATAGCTTCTTGAATTTCGAAATGACTTGCTGATTCATAGGCTGAAATAGTGGAGTAGTGTTGGGGGGAAGGATCTTAACCTTAACGAACTTGAATTCCTCCTCAAGGTCTAGAGGATGAGCAGGAACACTGTCCATAACCAGCAAGACTTTGAGCGGCAGATTATTTTCTGAAAGGTACTTTTTCACTACAGGACCAAAGACCTCGTTCATCCACTCAAAAAAACGAACAGGGGAGGGGAAAACGTAGGCACACGTGACGCTCGTATTGCGGAACCTCACTCGGGTATCAAGTTACAATTTATTTAAAATATTTGCTCATCTCGCAAAACACTCGTAGACCAAGTTATTCGCATTCCGAGGTTTCACTGTAAAGTACACTGGAATGCTGACTTGTCGGTAGATCATTTTGTGATGTTTTTCTCAGAGCTGATAAATTAATGGAGGAATTCAAAAGTAACGCAATAGAATCCTACTATTCATAATCATAAAGTTGTATTTCCTTTAATATGTCTAACTACGTAAATCCTAGTCATTCTTATATTCATTTTGCTGATTATAATTTATTTTCCCTTTACTTTCAGCCTGTTGAGTTGCAGATCATTCCTAATGATATGGATATGAACAAAAGGACGGAAGAACTCTTAGTGCAAGAAGGAAAATCATCTTAACACTTTATATAGATATGATACAATTTCTCTATACTATGTACGAGGGTTGTGAGTAAAGTAGTGTGAATATTGATGTAACACAATATTTAATGAACTATCAAGTGCAATTGTATTACATTCCTTTGGTGTAGTCTACCGCAAAGACTAATACCTTTTGCCAAACACCTTTAAGCCGTTGGGGACTGTTGGCAAAACGATCTCCGTTGATGGCAGCGACGGAGCGTCTTATTGCCCGGAGTATAAATAAAACCTTAGGAATTCGGCGCCCTCCGAGGGGCTCCTTCAACTTTGGAAACAGGTGGAAGTCACAAACACTCATGTCTGGTAAGTACGAAGATGTTCCGAGGCCTCCTAATGTCACTATTTTAATAATGGATTGACATTGTTTGAGATATGACAAAGTGCCTTGTCTTGCAACACGATAGGGTGATCGTCTTGCAATAAATGTGGAAGTTTGCGCCGCATTCTCGGACACAACTGTCACCCCAGAAATCGGCAATAGTATTCACTGTTGACGGTTTGTCTCCCAGACACAGCATGCGTAAGAATAACCCCCTCGTAGTCGTATTACACAATTAGCAGAAGCTACACCCGAATCGGTTCCTGTCGAAATTTCTGTGGACGTGGCGAACCTGGGTGATGCCACTTATTCAACTGATGTTGAAATTCAGGCTCGTGGCGCGTGCCCATTGTCATCAGTGGCGACAATACTCGTACGCTGCAGAAATGTGTATCCTTCCTTGCGGTACCTCTCCAGGTGGATGACAGCCGGTGCATACGGTGCCCTGTATGTCGGTGAGTTGATGTAGAACTCAACGGGATGTAATTTTCCTCATGTTAAGACAATTTCGTCAGTATATGCCTCATCGTTTGATGACGAAGACGCGACCTCTACGGATAATTTCCGGACAGTCCATCAATGGCCTACAGAAACGATATCTCTCACAATGTCAATCTGATGTTGAGGAATGAACGGTTGACCTGTAGGTACGAATGTAGTTCCGCTCTGACCCACACGAAACGCCCTGACCCATCGTGCAATCGCCCTATGCATTATCACCACTGGCTTGAAGTAATCCTCAATAACGTAACAGCACTTCTTGAAAACATGCTTTAGTGCGGTGAAATGGACGCTCTTCACTTCAACGCCACACAGCAATAACACTCCCAACTGGATGTCCGTCAAAGGCACACAGCACATCGACAACAGCGCCATTTGTCCGCTTCCATACCCTAGTCGCTCATGCCCGATCTCCTGTAAGTGTCTGAACTACGTTCCCAATACTTTATTTACAACCCTCGTATATTAGATACGTTATAAAACGTAATAGTGCTGAATATACAGCAAAATCTCAATGTAATTGACCTGGTACTTTCTGGTACAATACTGACGTTCAGTTCAGTGCTGGAATTCTTATCCAGTTATCTATGAAGGGGCATGAATCTGCTTGACCTCCTAGTTTACTAATGTAATCAGCAAGCAATAAGCTAACCTCCGGGTATCGTTCAGTTGTGTTTATATACTTCATAAACATAGCATTCTTATTAATATTCTTAACATTACTATTCCATTAAGTAAGGTTTTATCTGCTTTACATATTTTCGTAAATATCGCCATAATCCGGAAGTCTGAAACCAGAAAATTGTCGCAATTTAGGATTCCAAACCCAGGAAATATTTACTGCTACTAGCCTACTGCCGATACAAGAAAAAATTCTTCCTAAAATAATAACGTTAATATTTTTTATAATATTCATTTAACCCTGGATGAGTAAGGTGGGGTGCAGGCACACCCCAGAGCATTTTTATTCTGGGGTGGATTGAGGTTGGTAGCATTGAATTATTTGATCTTCACTGACTTTGTTTGTCTCTCTAGAAGGTAGCCAGTGCCACTGTGACATTTGGACTGTGTGTTTATCAGTTGTCTGAACGTGTTATTAGTTTTAAATGTTTCCTAGCTGTAGGCTTCCTTTTGTCTCCTATCATGAATATTGTGTTCTTTATATTTAGTTTAAATTTTTCTAACGATTTGTTGAATGTTCTTAGTATCTTATTCACATCCTTTTCAGAATTTGTTAAGATAGCATTATCATCTGCATAGCGGGTACTGTGCACCTGAATACCATTAAAATTCACGCCTTTAGTATGCTCTTTCATTTATCTAATTTATTTTTCTATGAACAAGTTAAAGATATTGTAAATGTAATGCTTCAAGCAGAATACACCACGAAGTAAGTAAACTGTAGAGAGTTTCATAGGGTTATTCCAAATGAAACCAAGTTCCTTTCTCATGCTCTTGGGTATGAGAAGGACGAGTAGTGCACACATTTTTATTTTATTATCAAAATCAGAATGTTTAGATTGTAATAAGTTAGAATGCAAACTAATTTCTTCTGTAGGGAGTGCCGCCAGCCCTCTCTTCTGTAGTCTAGGGAGAGCAACCTAACCTACAGATTATCAATAAAGATTAGAGACCTGGCAATTTTTAAAGAATACAATGGAAAAAATTAGCATTTAATGAGGTGCCTTCCACAAAGAAAGTATAGAGTTATTTGAAGTTAGTTGCTGAAAAAAATAATTGGAAAACTATAAGCAAAACTTCAAATGCTCATAGCTCAAAAACAGGTTTTTTGACATTGGCCCTTTTAGAACCAAGCCACAGAAATATCTACCCATTCCTTGTTGGACAACATATTCCCAACGTGTTCGTCTGACGAAATTCGTTAAAATGTTAAAAATGTATTTTCTCTACAACAAAATATTGATGACTTCAATATTCTCTGCCCGGTCGGCTCTTTTACTCTCAAAATTGCGGATGGCGTTGAAATCCGCGACATATGCCAACCCCATGTAAGTATACCTTTTGCTCACATTTTCCATGATTTTGTATATGAATAATCAATATTAATGCCTCTCTACCTGTAACTAGTGACGTATGTCATTACTATTTAGATTATATCTCGTGCTGTAAGTGTATCTCCTCTTGCCTTGTAGTACTTACAATTCTAATAAAAAAAATAGTTGATAGTTATCTAATTTCTGAATACTTCCTCCACCAGCCTCCATAGAACCCCTAGAGAAAAGTGCGAGCATTCCCAAGAACCTGTAATGTGAATTAGCCGTCTTGGCCATTATAGGCCCAACCCAAATTTTTATTTATTATTATTATTACTGTTATTGGCTTTACGTCGCACCGACACAGCCCAAAAGTTTAGAAATCACCTCTATCATACTGCATACGAGAAGGATTAACTCCAGAAAACTCTTCTTCGTTAAACATGCACTCAATATTCAAGTGTTATGGTATACTTTGTCAGATTTTAACAGGGAATCATTGTAGGAAATGCAAATAAAAAAGAAGACGAATGCTTTTAACAAAAGAGATGGCCGGGATGAACATTACTAACAGCAAGTGACTGCAAATAATTTGGATCATTTGTACAGAATGATAGGAACGCCAGCCTGGAACAGATAAATAATGACCTCGGGTATGTTGTGTTTTAAGAGGATGCCATTGAAAATAACAGGCAGTGTGTGCAAAAAAGTCAAGCTCGCATATCTCTAGGTTGCGTGCCGTATGCGACCACGCCAAAATCGTACCGCATGCGACCAATCAACAACCTATAACCAATGATTTGCATTTAGAAGAGTCATCCAAGTAACAGATTGCCTAACAATACTTTACCAAGTCTTTTTATATAATTTCAGAGTATTTGGAAATTTATTGAGCATCTTCCTCGATCAATTATTCCAATCTCTAACTCCTCTTATGTAAACGAATATTTTCCCTAATATGCCCTCTTGAATTCCAAATTTATCTTCATATTGTGATTTTCCCGCTTTTAAAAGCACTATCAAACTTATTCTTCTACTAATGTCGTCAATACACAAACATATCACAAGTACGAATAACACGGATACTAGTAAAACATCAAACTATAACAACTGTTTGCGAGATTCAAGAAAAAGGTAGAAGACAATACACAGGGCCACCCTTTCGACCAAGAATTATTAATAATTCATTTTGCCATGAGTAAAATGTATCCATGTACCTTCTAACGAGTTAACAAGTAAACTTACGACTACACTTCGACACAGTTTTATATCATGTTAGTCCAGATGTAGAAAAATGTATTTAAGGAGGAAAGAACAGTCATTTTTCCCGGGGAAAAATACGATATAAAAATAAGAAAATCAATTACTTTAAAATTCATTAAGTGCTCACATTATAACGAAATATATAAAAAATATATTCACTTGTATCGCATTAGTCGCTGATTTACTCATTTACTTAGAATGATCTTGTACATGGTTCAGTTTCAGAATAGTTCACGGTGGGGAGAATAATAAGCCTGCGTTTGCGCGAGCCAGACATCTTCCTACCTTGAGGCCACTGTACTTAGCACAGACATATGTAAATCGCCCCCAAATAGACACGTATGAATATCGCGCCCCGTTTAAATAGGCATAGATAATGTTGCTACCCGCTCCCCATGACTCCAAGCGGCGAAGAAAGTACCCAATAATTAATCCCCAAAACAAAGGGACTGGAAAAGAATAATTTCTCCTGTTTCCTTATCCCCCTAACCTCCACCAGGTTTCTGTCCGGGAGTCAACCTCATTTAGATTTGTAAATAAATAAATGAATACTGGATTAAAGCCACTATATTTATTTAATGAAGCCTAGCTTTTAGCCAAATTGCAATGGCCTTCATCGAGGCATGTTAAGTTCTGCTTCCGACAGTGAGCAAAGAAATTCAAAGAAAGGTGGAAGTCATGACCGTACTATCCACGGCCTACCCCACTAATTGGATTCAAGGATCGCCGTGCTGTGATTCACCGCCCTCTGTAGATGGTTTCATGAGTGCGTCCCGCTGTTCCATTGTGGTGTTATGCATGTTAATACTATGAGCTACGAAAACCTACGTTCATCATTTAGATTTGTGTTTTACGTACTCCTAGTCTAATAGTATAAAGAGGAAAAATGTGTATATTTGTTTGTAACACTCAAAAACTACTGAACCAATTTTAAAAATGACTTCACCTATAGAAAGCTACATTGCCAGTGAGTAACATGAGCTGTATTTTATTTTCAAAACAATTTGAGTTGGGGGGGGGGGCACGGTGAGAGAGATATAAAAATAATAGTCTAATATAGGCAAAATATCGAATTTGTCGTACAAGGACGGGACAAAGCTTAATTTAATCCATTTGACTCAAATAACAAAACTCGGTACGCCCTACGAAAACCATGTTTAAAGCCCTAAAACTAACCGTTTCGGAGATATGGGCATCACACTACCCCTGCTCTAGGAGTCGGATAAAGTGATGAACTGCCGTAACGATGGCAACGTCTGTCTGCTCGCAGATTCTAGAGCAGCGAAATTATCTAAAATATATCACAAAAACTTAACATGTTACAGACATGGAAATTGGTATTTGGAATCCCCTTTAAAAATAAAATAACACATATGTTCGTTTTCAGAAAGTCCATTTGAGAGGGGGGGGGGGGGTGAAACGAAGTGAGGAAGGATTTGAATTATTTATATGAGGATACATATACCTCGAAAATGAAGATGTTACAGACGTTAAAACTGGTACTTGGAATCTCCTATAAATGAACATACTTTTTTGGAAAACCCACTTAAGGGGGTGAAAATAATAAAACAGCGGTGAACTTTTAAAATGATTATCTTCTTCTTATACCGCTTCACCCACACTCGTAGGGTTGCGGGTGCGAACTGTGTCGCACATGGGGATTTGACCCTTTTTACGGCTGGATGCCCTTCCTGACGGCAACCCTATGTGTAGGGATGTAATTACTATTGCGTGTTCCTGTTGTGGTTGGTAATGTGGTGTGTTGAGTGAACGTGAATAGGATAATGTTAGTAAAAACACAAACAAAACGTCCCCGAGTCAGAAGAATTAATCACGCGCAATTAAAAATCCAATGTAGCCTGGAATCGAAGCCAGAACCCTGTGAACCGAAGACCTCAACGCTGACCACTCAGCTAAGGAGTGGGACAGTTTTTATAATGAGTGTATCTACATTATCTCTCATAAATGTAACATGTTACAGACGTGAAAATTGGTATTTGCAGCGTCCTTTAAAAATAAAGAAACACTTACTTTCTGTTTTCGGAAAGTCAACTTAAGCTGGAGATCGACAATAAGTGAAGAAGGAGTTGAATTCTCTTTATGAGGATACTTCTATCTAAAAAAAATCTCAGATGTTACAGACGTGAAATTTGGTATTTGGAATATCCTTTAGAAATATAGAAAACCTTCTTTTCGACATAAAATAGGACTGTTTCTCACACATAGAGTTCCGTGCCCCGTGTTCCAGATTTAGGTCTGTCACTAGCTTGGTCATCTTATCCCCAAAAGGCAATGCCACAAACGTGGTTTACACAGAGGTTCTGGGATAAATGAAATGCAATTTTTCGGTGAGTTTTTATACTTCAGGGTTTTACAGATAATGTCTTAGTTCAGTACCGAGGAACAAGTAATTTTTATCAAATTACGAAATCTTCGCGAGCGGAGCCGTAGGTAACATCTGGTATTCAAATAAAGCAACGGGTTATTAATGGGATCGTCCTGTTAACATTCATTGTTTTCACTAAAACATAGTTAATCTACATTACTCGATTATATATATATCTAGAAAATTATATCTCTCATTCATCATCGATATCAAATGAACCTGCAAAACATCGTTACTTCCTAGGACTCAAAATTAAAATTTTTGAACCTATATTGTTATAAATCAAAACCATAGCGCTAAAACACATTCTTCTTTCAAGATATAATTCCTTCAATATTTCTGCGTCCGATCTTAAAAGTAATGTTCAAAACGTTTTTTTGCTAATTGTTTTACGTCGCACCGACACAGATAGGTCTTACGGCGACGAGGGGTCAGGAAAGGGCTAGGAGCGGGAAGGAAGCGGCCGTGGCATTAATTAAGGTACAGCCCCGGCGTTTGCCTGGAGTGAAAATGGGAAACCACGGAAAACCATTTTCAGGGCTGCCGACAGTGGGGTTCGAACCTACTATCTGCCGAATACTGGATACTGGCCGCAATTAAGCGACTGCAGCTATCGAGCTCGGTATGTTCAAAACTCACCTAGAAGTTTATATAATGTAGCACCATTATGATTAGGTGTAAAATTAGAAGAATGTAAATGTACTTAATAGATGATAGTGAATGCTTAATGTCAGAAAATAATCTTACAATCCAGGCATAATAAATTCAAAATCCACAGTTCTAGCCCTTCAGACAAGCAATTCAACGTTTGAAATATTCTAGGGATATCAGCTAGGAATTCTAGGTAGTAAAATATAATAAATTATGAGAATGTACTATTTATTTATTCCTAACATTTACAATCCTTTTCTTAATCATCGTTATCCGACTCGATTAGAGTATCAGTTTGCCCTTTTCCTACCACTGCGAGCGCTAATGTTAATCAATGGTACCGGGCGAGTTGGCCGTGCGCGTAGAGGCGCGCGGCTGTGAGCTTGCATCCGGGAGATAGTAGGCTCGAATCACACTATCGGCAGCCCTGCAAATGGTTTTCCGTGGTTTCCCATTTTCACACCAGGCAAATGCTGGGGTTGTACCTTAATTAAGGCCACGGCCGCTTCCTTCCAACTCCTAGGCCTTTCCTATCCCATCGTCGCCATAAGACCTACCTGTGTCGGCGCGACGTAAAGCCCCTAGCAAAAAGTTAATGCAGAGTTTCACTTAAGCCGTTATAACTACATTCGGTGTGGACATATAAAAAACAAATCAAAAATCTCCTGAGGGTATTGAACCAAGGAACACATTACAGAAGGAACAGAAGAAGGCTGTGTTTTGGAACTGAATTTAGGCCGTAAGTGATTTTTCAAAATTTGTTTCTCTAGTTTTATAGAGCTATCCAGAAGTCAAAATATGAAACCTTTCTGGGCCGTAGCCCTTCAATTTTCGGCACAATTATGAGACATTGCTTAATTTTACGGTTTTTTTTGTATAAGAACCCCTACTTTGTCTGCCAAGAAATGATTTCAACGGTAAGGTACTTTTAAAGAAAATTCACTGCCAGTGTTAAGTCCGTCAATGTCTTATTCTACAGTAAAATTCAATTTTAGTTCGTGCTGCCCCTTTTAATAACCTTAAGGATGCATAATGGAGCGACCTCGTCTTGTAATAATTTTTGTCTTGTGTCCTAGAAATAAGGACTTTTTTACAGGTTCTTTCGATATACTGTAACTTTCTCGGAACATCTTCAATATTAATAAGTATTGTACTGTAGGTCAACTATGTTTCAGGGAAAATAATATTTATCATTGCTATTAATATTAATATTACTTTAGTCAATACGGTCTAATACATGACCAAAAATGGTCAGATCCCTAGTGATCGGACTGTTGCTTCACTTTCCATTTGGATTTTCTCGCCCAATTCACGTTGCCTAACCTATGTATATAGTGACTTGGCACACAACGATATTTCAGCGAAGGCTGTCCTGCGGGAAATACCTCACACCACTCTGACATCTGTTTTCACAGTCACGAGTCATGCAAATAATTAAACGTAGATATGTAATATGAGACGCAGAAAATTAACTCCTCTGAGAAATTAAAAATTGATTACAAAAATTTTATTGGCTAAGTTTTATATAATGACACCGGAGAGTGAAGGAGTAACATATGTAGTACCTTGTGTAAAATTATCGAAAATATTCCACTGACTCGAACCCTGAAGGTCACATATGCTGTTTCATATTGTCGTACCTTCCGGTAGCTACTGATAGTGCTTAACCGTTGTTATCATTAGACAGTAAGACACACTATTGTTGTGGAATAATTGCCAGCCTTGCCCATCTATTCTGAAGATAACGTTAACCATCTCCCAAAAAGAACATGGAGGTCAAAATGACCTGATATTGTTATTTCTATTGTTGCTTGGGACATCGTTATATTTAAAAGGTAACTGCTTACGTTGGAAAGGACCAATTGCAATCTAGCATAATATGATGATCGTTTTAAATTTTTTAACGTTTAAAGCATTTATGTTTTTGCTATTTGTTTTACGTCGCACTGACACATAAATCTCTCATGGCAACGATGGGATATGAAAGGCCTAGGAATGGGAAGGCAGCGGCCGTGGTCTTAATTAAGGTACAGCCTGGTGTGAAAATGGAAAACCAAGAAAAACCATCTTCAGGGCTTCCGACAGTGGGGTTCGAACTCACTATCTCTCGGATGCAAGCTCACAGCTGCGCGCCCCTAACCGCACGACCAACTCGCCCGGTCAAACATTTCTTAGCAGACAAAGTAGCGGCTCCAACTACGAAAAACTTAAGCAATTTCCTCAATTGTACCGAAAACTGAACGGCTAAAGGGCCCGTAAGGGTTTCAAATTGTAAGCCCTAGATGGCCCGATCAGACAAAAAAAAAAATTCGAAAATCACTTCCGGTCTAATTCAGTTCCGGAAAACCACTAAAAATTATCGCTTGTTTCTTTACTCGATATCTTTTTAAATTAAAATCTTAGCCAAAATTACTTATTTACATAATTATTTCTGTAGCGTGTTCCTTGGATAAATAACCTGAAGAATTTCTTGATTTTTTTAAATGTAGTTATAAGAGCTTAAGTGAAACAATGCGTTGACACACATTAGTGCTCCTAGTGATAGGAAAAGTCAAACTGGTAATCTAATCGACCAGAAAATGATGATTAAGAAAAGTTTTGTAAGTTTTAGGAATAAATAAGGAATATATTATCATACTTCATATATTTTATTCACCTAAAATTCGTAGCTCATATCCCTAGGGCTACAACTGTGGATCATTTACAATCAGTTTTTCGTCGCACCGACGCTGATAGGTCTTAGGGCTAGGAGTGGGAAGGACCTGATCAAGGTATTAATTAAGGTACAGCCCCAGGATGTTCCTGTATGTCTTTTCACGAGAGTTTAATCCTGATGTAAACATGGTATGTCCACGCATCTGTCAAAGAAAGAGTTGTGATTCGTTGAGCGTGCAGTACCGACCTCCACCCCGTCAACGTCTCGTGCTCGGACATACAGGGCTACACGTCGCATACGATAACAGTGCGAAAATCTGAACTTCTGAATAAACGAATAAACCTGGATTCTGTTCACTTAGTTTATTGAACACATTCACAATGCACTGCCTATGGTCAATTCTGAGCGGTTTTCCTCTTTTGTGCTTCACTACACGCGATGGTCCTACCTCTTGATCCATTTTTCTCACCACGAATACTGACACTGACTGCTGCTGTAAGATGCAACACCTGATCTCCACGCTGTACAGCTTGGGACTTGCCCTCACTACGAGAAGACTTCCGGTATTATACCACACCTTGTGCCTTCATTTCTCGTTATTTAATCACTTTTTATGTATAAAAACTTATACATACCGGTATATACGACAACCTTTTTATTACGTACTCTTCCAAACTCTCGAAATGTATTATTATTAATTTAAATGTTAGCAAACATAGGACTACTTAGTCAGGTTTATGGAGGTTTTTCTTCTTTTTGTTGGCTCAAAACTGTTTCATCCTTTCTTAGTGTGATTTTCTTTCTGCTTCAATCTCTAAATGTAATAAACTAAAATAAAATAAATTTATTGCCACGTACTACTTTCATTGTTGAACTACACATTCAGATGAAATATGGGAAAGTGGAAGAATATCTGTTTCAGGCAATGTGCTGAAAACTCTGGTAAACACTCTACGATCAGGAATTTGACATGTCGGAAAGCACCGACGGTATTCCTCGACATCACCAGGAGCACTACCATCGCAGAAGCTGTAAATGTACAACATATTTGTATGTTCTTCATTAGTGTAGATGTACAAGCCATGTATAGCTGTCTCGACAATCCGCTCGCACTACCTCAGTTCAGCTTCACCAGCAAGCTGGGTTTCCTTACAGGCGCGAAAGAGAGCTACCACAGCGAAATTTAAGTCGCTTGGTTGACGCATGCACTTGAAGCTTCCTTTTCCTGGGAGCGGGACGGGGCTGTGGGCCCTCCCCCGACAGCAATTTACGGCGACAGGCCAGCTAGCTTAGGTAAGAGATGTTAGTTTTAGTACTTGACACTCGAAGTGTTCAGCGCCACACACTAGAGACTACAAGATAAATATAAACATGTTAACAGTATAGCCACTTGCACATCATCTTACTAATAAAAGTAATATAGAATATATTTTATTCATGGATTTCGGCAAGTATAAAGATTTTTTGAGCAATTCATTGATGGCACGTGTAGATTATGTTTCCCGATAGCCGCAGAAATATATTTAGGTTGCCGAGCATGGACACAGAGCTAAGCGCGAAGAATTTTGTATGGTGGTATATAGTGAAGTTTTGTAGTGTTCCTCTTGGATTACAGGTGAAGTTTTCGTGAGTTCTGTGCCATTCTTCATGAATATAGCGTGTGTTATACGTCGTAACGAATATTTCCCCTAGTTTATCGTTGGTGCACGTATACTCAGTAAGCGAGTGAAACTATAGAACTTCGACGATGCTAAAATACCAGTTAAAGTTTGCTGATTCAGTTTAGGTTAGGCTTTTTAAGTTAAAACCAAATATTTAGTCCCAGTGCATTTTAACCATGACTGTACTATCATGAAGCGTCACCGAGTGAAACTGTAATTACATTGTTTAAAATTTGCTCTAGATTAAGTTATGATGGTGTCGCCATGAATATCAATTTGAAAGTATATGTGAGTGTATGGTTGAAGATATTCTTTAAAGTCTTTCCACGAAAAATGCAGCCTTATAAAATTGTAATGTTGACTTTCGAAAGTGTAGTGTGGCTACTATTGCTTATATTTAAAAAAATATTTTTGCAGCCTGGGTAATGAATGTGTTCCCCGCACGTCACTGAATAATGTATTGGCTTATGGTCCCACAGTCTACTTTTATTGTTTTCGGAGGCGTCGAGGTGCTTAAGAGGTCTTTCCCTCACCCTTACTACCTGAATACAGCACTATTTTATCCAATCACCTCATCCGCCTTTGGCCGGGTTCACTACGAATGTTGTTCCTCCACTACTGAAACGTTGCTGTAAACTTGCATGGCCAGATCATACCAGTACATGAACAACATTTTCTCTGAAGTTGCGTTTCTTTGAGATGTTACAACTAAGCTGCTTGAAAGTCAGTCACCGATCAATAGGGACTACGAGGTATTTTGCGATCTAATAATGAAAGGTTTAACTAAAGGTTACGTTCAGCTTTCTATTATCTTATCTGATATGCATGTGGAATCCATATACTTCAGTTGTATTAGGCTTCATTTGAAGTCGTCATTGGCGGTAAGAATTACTGAGGATGGAAAGATCAATGGACAGTTCTTGCACAATATTTTGCCGCTTCCTTTAACTCATGTCTGACTATTAGGTCATCAGCCCAGAGGCAAGTAGGATCCTCAAACAGCACAACCGAAGGCTATGCAGTTAGAGTAAAACCGCAAAAACCATTGGCAGCACAAAATTGAGGCGTACTAGACAAGATGAGGAATGATATAGTTTGCCATTGCTTTCCTCACTGGGCCAAAAGTACTATTGCAGCATGACTAACCCTATGAGCAACACCTCTCATGACAGACACACTGGATGTGTTCTAATATCATTAGCCAGCACCAACCATAACCCAGCAGCTTCCATATTGTCTCAGCCATGGAAGAGGCTAGGACTTGGGTGGAAACTACACATTACTCTGGCCTGTACCATGAGATGGGTGCAAAAGAACTGTGTCTATCAAGAAATGACGGCAGGCAGATTTAACTCACAACGAGATAAAAACATACAGACATCCATAAATTCCATAAATTTTATTTAACGTCGAAATCATTAATTTACGAACAGGGAGGGATGAATAGGAATTTAATGTGATATTCAGTGTCCTCCTGCATGCTCAAAGGCTGTGTAGAGAGATGAGCATAAGGAGGGATTTGACGGGTTGTACGCGATCCTAAATAAGCTCTTTGTGAGCTTGCATCCGGGAGATAGTAGGTTCGAATCCCACTATCGGCAGCCCTGAATATGGTTTTCCGTGGTTTCCCATTTTCACACCAGGCAAATGCTGGGGCTGTACCTTAATTAAGGCCACGGCCGCTTCCTTCCAACTCCTAGGCCTTTCCTATCCTGTCGTCGCCATAAGACCTATCTGTGTCGGTGCGACGTAAAGCATCTAGCAAAAAAAAAAAAAAAAGCTCTTATGTCGGTTGACGAGAAGACAGGACTACGCCAGGGAAGTAAGCGACCGTGGCTTTAAATAAGGTACACTGTCGGAAGCCCTGAAGATTTTCTTCCGTACTTTCCAATTTTTACACCAAGCAAATGCTGGGGCTTCATCTTATTTAAGGCCACGGTCGCTTACTTCCCTCTCCTAGCCCTTTGCCATCCCATCGAAAAATATTATATAAAGAAACTTCTAAGCTTTTAAGTCTGTCTAATACCAGTTTAACCAATACAAGTTATAAAATACCTGTAAAAATAGACAATTACACTCTAAAGACTGAGAAGTTTGTAAGGTTTCATTAAGTGGGTCTGCACTAAAAAATAAACGTTTCATTCTTTACAAAAAAAAAACAATTAAAGTATTTAGTAATCCGTGTTGCAGTTGTTTCGACAGTAACTTCAGTAATACCGGCCCGCATTCTGGTGACTGGTAGTCACTTTTTTTAATACAATGGGTTAGATAATGATAAATGTTTCGACAAGACATAGACGAACAAAGCGGACGGACAAGCAATTACAATATCTCACTAAAATAACTGGTACGAGGTCATAGTAGCGTATATATGTGTTAAACAGGTGTAATGAACAATTCGTTTCGAACATAGAAGTAAGTGTTTGTGGTGTGGCGTAATGAAAGAGGTATGGTTTTTTTTAGATGCAAGTGGTAAAAACCGATATTTAATCTGTCTAATCTGCCTAGAATATTTTCGAATTATTATTGGGATCATGAATTTCGTGCAGTGATCGTTGAGAAGACAAATGTAGCGAATAGTTTACTCCACGACCGATGTAGTATGAGATTTGTGTAGGGTAGCCTACAACCTGTTATAATCCCTATCGTTTATGCAACTCTCCTCACACAGCCGTATATCAGGCATGAGGGAACTGTTATAACACACAATACCTATTATACTTAATTTTAAGAATATTCGTGGCTTACTGTTCGTAAATTGAGTTCGACCGTAAATAAAATTGGTGGTATTTAAGCCTGCTTGCATGTGGGCACACACAATTTCACTGGCTTCAAGCTTTTTCAGAACGTCTTCCAGGACGAAACCCCGACAGTCTGGAGTCCACAAAATAAATAGTATTTGAATGGACGTATATTATCTATTATTATTATTATTATTCATTGATTAGGCCATTTAAATACCACAATTAAAGTTTTATTCTTCTGTTTCTACTTCTTGTCTTCCAAGAACTTCTTCATAATTTCTCTACGTACTTGTTTTCCTTTCTTCGTCCATTCACTGCCTGATTTCTTCGTGGCTTTTTCTGGAAATTTACGATTAAATATTGGTTTTCTAATTATATTATATTCGCAATTTTTATTTTCTAAATGTCGAGGATTTCCAAATATTCCTTGTAGGTATATAAAAAATACAGATCTTATTAATTACATAGTGTTCAAAAAAATTTCTGTTAATCTGTCTTCGTCCATTCAGTACAGGCGGCCAAAGAATATTAATCGGAAAGCGTATCTTTTCTGATGCTTTGTGTATATCTTGTTCTGGTTTCAATTTATACACCATTTTCCCAAATAAATTGTGTACTACTCACCGTTGCGTGATAAGCTATTCCCATTTTGTGATTTTTATTATTATTATTATTATTATTATTATTATTATTATTATTATTATTATTATTATTATTATTAAAATATTCCATCATTTTTCCTATTTTTACGTCATACCAAAACAGACAGATCTTATGGTGACGATGAAATTGTACAAGCTAGTGCTCTGAAGGAAGTGACTTTGGTCATGATTATGGCACTTGCCTAGTTTGAATATGGGTGATTGTGGTGGTGGTGATTATTGATTCTAAGAGGAGGTACAACTAGGTAATTCTGCTCTATTGTGTAAAAATGGGAAACTACGGAAAATAAACTTGAGGGCTGTCGATGATAGGATTCGATCCCACCGTCCCCGGTTCCAATCCGCACGGCAAACTCGCGCCATATGAAAATAATACAGTACGTGTAACTATTGATATTATTGGGATGAGCATTAAAATATTAATTACATTACATTTAAAAACGGAAAAATGTAAGTAAATTCATGAGTGTTTTTATTGTCCGACTCGATGACTTAATGGTAAACGTACTGGCGTTCTGTTTGGAGGGTCCAGTGTTCGATTTCCGCCCAGGCTCGGGGATTTAAACCTTCATTGGTTAACTACAGTGGCTCGGGGCTGGGTACTTGTACTGTCATCAACATCCCTGCAACTCACACACAACACATTACACTGTCCTCCACCAAAGTAACACGCAGTTACCTACAAATGGCAGATTCTGCCCACCCTCATCGGAGGGTCTGCGTTAGAAGGGCTGCACCCAGCTAGACATAGCGACATTAAATTATTGTTATTATTATTTTTCTTCTTCTTATTATTATTGTGCTTTTATTTTCGACAGTTGAATAAATCTCCTTTGTCGAATTTATGGGGCGTTGAAATTTATTTATTTATTTATTTATTTATTTATTTATTTATTTATTTATTTATTTATTTATTTATTTATTTGTTAGATACAGCCTACGGAGGGCAATTTTACACTAATAATATAACAAATGTAAATATGTATAATAAGATGACGATTGGCATACATAACGTAAACAATAATAACAATGTCACAAGTATTGCAACGATAACTGGTAAGGGTCGGTTACAAAGTTAGGAAGAAGAAAGGACAGACGAAAACAGAAACTTGGAGAGAACTTCAAAGGAATCATTTAATTTTGTGTTTGAAGGACGGAAAGGGTGTGAATATGTCGATATCTGGTAGTGAGTTGCCAAGATCTGGGAGACGGTGGAAGATAGAGGGTTGTTGTAAGGTTAGGCGCGGACAGGGCATATGATGCGTATGCCGGTATAGCATCGGGGGGGGGGAGGTGTATAGGGAAATACGTTGGAATATTATTGCATTTGGTATAGCCACTGATTATTTTTATGTAGGTAACAAAGATCGGAGAACTGTAAACGGCTTCTCAGCTCAAGTATACCAAGGTAGATTAAGGTGTCTTCTTAAAAACAGGACAGCAAGTCTTAAAATTGTAAGTGGAAAGTTAAATATTCTACATTGCGGCAATAATAATTAATAATAATTAATTTTACCAGATGGAAGCCGATGGTATCAACCAAATCGTGAGCTATATAAACACCAAGAAAATCTCATAGATGCCATCAGAAGAAGGCGACTGGCTTTTTACGGACACCTATCCAGAATTGACTCAAATAGATTATCTCATAGGATCTTCAAGGCTGCTAACAAGGGCAAAGCTACTGGGTTCGTGTGGATGAAGCAAGTGGAGAAGGACCTTTCGGAACTCCACATAAATCAAAACGACATAGCTGATCGGAGTAACTATCATACAACTCTTAAAACTAAATCCTTTGTAACATCCCTCACAGAAGTTACCCACAGACCAAAAGACGAGACCAGGAAATGGTCTGAGGAACGTAAGATTGAATTTAGCCGGAAAATGAAGGACTACTGGGCCATCAGGAAAGCTCGAGGTACCAACAAGAAAACAGCTGCCAAACCAGCCGCTAAGAACACCAATTGTGGCAAACAACGACGATGACTTCAAGAAACAGCTAAAACACAAGCACCGTGGTCCATAGATGGCCCTAACGAATTAAAAAAAAATTATTAATTAATTAATAATAATAATTATTATTATTATAATAATTATTATTATTATTATTATTATTATTATTATTATTATTATTATTATTATTATTATTATTATTTTAAATTATCATCCCTACAGAAAGTTTTCAACATCCATTTTCCGAGGTCGAGAAGAAACACTTGTAAACGAACTGATTCTTAAGGAATTTCTCAGCCATGTTTCAACCTGCCGAAGAAGAAATCGAGTCAATTCTAAGGATTTTTACCGTGGCGGACTATGTGGTGCTTGCTCTGCTGTTGATGGTATGTGTTGGGATCGGCACCTTCTATGGATTCTTCCGTGGGAAGGTCTCAACTGAGGATTACCTTATTGGTGGAAGGAAGATGAAATTGTTGCCGACATCCCTGTCTCTCGTAGCCACGTGAGTATTGCCTAGAAATTCACAGGCGTGTGCGATAGTTTAAGAATCCTTAAAAAATGTATTATTACCATGGATAATCTATTTCCTCGCACATTCCTGTGCTCAAATACGTCCTTGCATTCTACCAGTCAGTAATTCACAATTTCCCCGGCTCAAATAACCTACGTCCTTTCACTCTGCCCGTCAGTCATTAACAATTTCCCCAGCTCAAATACCTCCGTCCTTTCTCCGTACCACTCTGTCATTCACACATTCCAGTGCTCACATACTTCCTTTCACTCTGACAGTCATTCACACATTCCTGCGTGAATCATACTTCTTTTCACTCTATCAGTCTGTCGTTCACTCATTCCTTTTCTCAAACACCTCTTTTCAATCCACAAGTCTGCTATTATCTCATTCCTTTTCACACCTACCTATTTTCACTCTACCAGTCTGTTACTCGCTCATTCTTTTTCTCATACACCTCTTTTCACTCTACCAGTCTGCCATTCACTCATTCCTTTTCTCACATACTTCTTTCACTCTACCAGTCTGTCATTCACTCATTCCTTTTCTCACATACCTCTTTTCACTCTACCAGTCTGTCATTCACTCATTCCTTTACTCACATACCTCTTTTCACTCTACCAGTCTGGCATTCACTCATTCCTTTCCTCACATCTTTTTTTCACTTTACCAGCCTGTCATTCACTTATTCCATTTCTCACATACCTCTCTTCAATCTACCAGTCTCTCGCATACTTCTTTCGCTCTACCAGTTTGCTATTTTTCAGAGCAATTAGCTCCGCGATTAGAGTCACGTAGCTATCAGCTTGCATTTGGGAGATAGTGGGTTTGAACCCCACTGTCGGCAGCTCTGAAGAAAGCTTTCCGTGGTTTCCTATTTTCACACCAGTCAAATGCCGGAGGTGTACTCTAATTAAGGCCACGGTCACCTCCTTCCCACTCCTAGCCATTTCCTATCCCATCTTCGCCATAAGAGCTATGCGTGTCGGTAAAGGTAATCGTAAAAGAACCCACGTCATTTCCTAGTTACCCACACACTCACAGACACACGCAGCACTTCCATTACATGATGTTCTCCTTTACATACCCGGAATTTTGGAAGGGGCAATACAGTATGTTGACATTCCCTGTCAGCAAGTTACGTAACTCTGCGGAGCGCTAATAAAATTTTTTCTGAATGGCAAAGATACAGGTACAGAAAATATCCTGAATCCGAAACGATCAGTGGATCCAATTCACAATGCCTTATTTTCTGAGTTGATGCTTGTTGTCCAATCGGATCCAAAATCCAGGTCCCCGGCCCCTCACAAGGATTAATCACTGGCAAAGCAGGTGGTGGTGGTGGTGATTATTGTTTTAAGAGGAAGTACTACTGGGCAACCATCCTCTATATAACACTAATCAGAGAGAAAAAATGGAAGGGGCCCGATACTTCGAAAAATGAAGGTATCGGCCAAAGGAAGACAAGGGCCACGAAGGGCGCAAACCTAATAGCGTCGGGGTCGGAAAAGAACAAGAGTTGACCAAGAGAGGTCGGATAAGATAGATGAAGGTGAGGAGTCTGGAACAAGTAAGTGGAAGCAATGCCAGGACTCAGCTGAGGGCCCCGTGGTCACTGGCAAAGCAGAACCATGTTGTTTCTCCTATACTGGTACTGATCACAGGTAACGTAGACTCACGGTGTTCCTCGCATGGTGATACTAATCGCAGGTAACGCAGATTCATGGTTTGTCACACATCATGGCACCACTCAAAGGTAACTGAGACCCATGGTGTCCCTCCCATAAGGTTCTAGTCACAAGCAACGCAAAACTATGGTGTTCCTCACATACTGGGACTAATCATGGGCGCCGGCTAGATCCACGGTGTTCCTCACATAATGGTACTAATCACAGGCTGCGTATACTCACGGTGTTGCTCACATAAGGGCACTAATCACAAGCAACGCAGGCCCGTGGTGTTCCTCACATACTGGGACTAATCATGCGCGCCGGCTAGATCCACGGTGTTCCTCACATAATGGTACTAATCATAGGCCACGTATACTCATTGTGTTGCTCACATAGTGGTACTAATCACGGGCAATGCGGAACCCTGTGGTGTTCCTCACATAGTGGAACTAATTACAGAGGCAAGGGCAGACTAGCGCCCGCTTCCACAATGCACACGATGGTGCTAATCATAGGCAATGCCCAGACCCATGGTGTTCCACACATAATGGTACTGCTTCTAGGTAACGTATACCAATGGTGTTCCTCACATGGGGGTACTAATAGAAAGTAATCTCAATCCATGGTGTTCGTCACGTAACGGCACTTATCACAAGTAGTCTCATGGTTCTAAGTCCATCATCCCTTGGTTGCCCATTTTGCTCGCCTCTAACTGCAGGCAAGGGAAACCGTGTGTGTAATCGTCTGCGTTCCCAACCCACAGGGGGATCTAATTGACACTTTAATGTGTCTTTCACGCAGCCGAAGTCAGATAAATGCCAGGAAATATCAGAAAACCGAGCAGTATAGTCAGCCCTGGCGCATACCCGCCTTTATTCATCCATCCTCATACATCCCTACACCTCAGCTTCTATTTGTTACTATATATATATATCATCTATTTAATATCTTGAGGACTGAGCTTGATAGCCGCAGTCCATTAAGTGCGGCCGGTATTCATTAATCGGAAGATAGTGGGTTCGAATCCCACTGTCGGCAGCCCTGAAGATGGTTTTCCGTGGTTTGCCATTTTCACACCAGGCAAACGCTGGGGTTGTACCTTAATTAAGGCTACGGCCCCTTCCTTCCCATTCCTAGGCCACTCCTATCCCATCGTCGCCGTAAGACCTTCCTATGTCGATTCGACGTAAAGCAAATAGCAAGAAAAAAAAAGTTGGAGATTTTTGTCTACGCCTTCCTGGCTTCTGATGTTAAAAATGAACTGGGATTTCCTGGGATCTCTTTATGCACTGAAAAAGAATTAAATAATTTTTTCCCACTGGTTGAAAATTTACGTATAGTATTATGCATATGCTGGTTCGTTTCTCAGCCCAATTTTCGAAAATATTTGCCCCCTCACCCCTAGCTCCCGCCATCTCACCCTTCTGGGGGAATTCCGGAAACTTTCAATTTTCCTCGGGAGTTTGAGACTGTCAACTTCCTAAATGTCAAGTCTAAAGTTTTGAGGGATTTTTATTCTATTGGCTACTGAAATGCCAAGTTTAATTTTCTACCGATCTGTAGCTTTTTTTTTTTTTTTTTGGCTAGTTGCTTTACGTCGCACCGACACAGATAGGTCTTATGGCGACGATGGGAAAGGAAAGGCCTAGGAATGGGAAGGAAGCGGCCGTGGCCTTAATTAAGGTAGAAACCCAGCATTTGCCTGGTGTGAAAATGGGAAACCACGGAAAACCATCTTCAGGGCTGCCGACAGTGGGGTTCGAACCCACTATCTCCCGGATGCGAGCTCACAGCTGCGCGATCCTAACCGCATGGCCAACTCGCACGGTCTGTAGAATATCAGCTTCTGAGATGTCAAATCTCAAATTTCTACGATGACTGGAGGTCATGTTTTTATATATATATATACCATTAATATAACGCCTTTTTTCGTCTTCCTTTTAAGTTAAGATTTACATTGTCGTTTGTTACGTGTCATATCTAATAATTCCTATGATTGTGTTCACTAGGTTGGTATCAGGAATGACAATGCTGGGAACACCTGCAGACACATATCTGAATGGTAGTCAATTTGTGTACTGTTCCTTCGGCTACATGCTTGTGGGATTTGTTATGCCGTGGGCTTTCCTGCCTGTTATGCACCAACTGAGACTTACTACGGTATACCAGGTACTAGAAATGCACATATACTTGAAAATTTGACTAATGACGATGATTCTCTATATAAAGTAATAACATTATTATTATTACTGTGTTTCCCGAGGAGCAGAGAGGGAAGGAAGTGTGATGGGTGAATAGCTGAACGAAGCAAAAAAAATGAAAGTTCGAGAAAACCTATTAGAATTTGAAAATGTTCATTTCCTTCCTTTTCCCACCATTATAACAATATAAAAATTAATAAGAAGGGATTGATCTTTACACGTCATTACATAAGCGGTTAGAATAACTGGTACACATTAGAAACGGTATGCTAAATACCACATAAGAAAGCGTAGCTTCTTATACAATTTGCGAAAAACACCGCCTCACAAAACCCATTTGAATTCGCCCGCGAAGCGATCTGATTATCGAACTTCAGCTGCTGATAAAATGACAAAGGTGGGAAATATCTAATTAGTATTTTCAAATTATTTATCAGTATGGCCAATCCTCTAACGCTCATGTACATGTTAACGTTGTTTCCGACCACCTTGCATTTATATAACCACTCAAATTGTCAATGAACTGATACAGTTCAAATACCTTGCAACGTAGATAACCGTCTGTGATCGTGTCTTATAAGTCAAATGATAAGGAAGACTGGTTACACATAAATAAAGGTGCTTCAATACCACGTAGCATTGACAAGCATGATAAGCCAGTTAAGTCGGTCACTTACGGTTCGTAAAAGGTCGTCACATAACATTGTTTTCTCAAATGTAATAGTATGCAAAAAAATGCTATAAATTATTAAAGAAAGAGAAATGGTGTATGGGTGAGGCAAAATTAGAAGTTGTTAAGAAAATCGAGTACCTGGGTATGATAAGTGGAAACGGGAAATGGTCAGAAGAAAAATATAAAAAGAGAAAAACTAAAGGTTTGAATGCGTTGCCAGTTATTAATATGTTGGACAAAATGATGCCAAATGCAGATTGAAGGGCGTATGAAAATGTATTTAATGCAGGATTTAAATCAAAGGTATTGTACGTAATAGTGATATGGGGAGGGGAAAAATGTTTCTACACTTGAAGTAATCACAAGTAAATTTGCTAAATTAATAATGGGATTGCCCAGTTGTACAGCAATGCTTGTAGTAGTAATGTTGTGCGATGATACGTGTCCAAAGGTAGATATTTTTAAACAGATAATTAAGCATTGGTTAAGACTGAAGTTGGGGTCAGGTGGCAGAAGAGTCTCGGATAGACCTACCTTGAGCCAGTCCTTTCAATTCAGTGAAGGTCTTGCAGTCCGTCTTCATAAGCAGGTTCTTGAAATAAAGCACACAGAGTCATCCTCTTCCTCTTTTACCAGCAATTCAGTTATGTTACAAATAAATTCTCATGCTGCATAATGTGACCAATAAGAGGCCTATGACCTTCGATGTTAGGCCCCTTAAAACAACAAGCATCATCATCATCATCATCATCATCATCATCAATGTGACCAATACATTTTAATTTCCTTTTTGTTCAATGTCACTTACCAGAATCCGTTGTTCTATCTCTCTGAGGACTTCGGTATCGCTCTTCAATTCAGTCCAACTTATACTCTGCGTTCTCCTCCAGAGCCACATTTCAATAGCCTATAGTATTTTCTTTTCCTGCACTCCTAATGTCCAGATTTTGCAACCGTACAGGAGCCTGCTCCATACAAAAGTTTTCCAAAGGACTTCTGAGGTTGAATATGTATATGTTTGTTGGCCAGCAGACGCTTTTTATCCTGGAAGTCTCTCTTTGCCATTGCTACACATTTCGTGACTCCTGATACGCTCACGGATAGACTACTGGCACGAAATGAAATATCAGAACCAAGGATACTGGTTGGATGGCGTGGGGGACATTTTGAAAACGGTAGGAATGGGACACTACTGGGGAATGGATTGCTTAGAGCAGCAAAGGTTATGAAAAAATAATTCTAAGAGAGAAGGATTTTGAAAGCAACAAATTGCTTCACAGTATAAAAATAGTAGTTCACTAGAGGAATTTTGTAATGTAATTGGGAGAATGAGGATAAATGCAGATAATATAACGAGAAGGGTAGTCAGGAAAATAATATGCTGGTTAATGAGAAGACAAAAAGGTAAAGTATACAGAAAGAATAGGGATGACAACACATGTTTATTACTGCAGGATTTAAAGAAATGGGATGGGCACATCTTATAAAGGATTGTTTAAAGGAAAGAGAAAGAAAAGAGAGAAATTAACGGAGGAGGAGTGTAGGAGGAAAATTGTTAATGAAACTCCGTTGTATACCGTTGTAAAATTATTGAATAGAGAGTAAATAATAATATTTGCAAAATTAGTCAATATTATTAATATGGTATTACCTTGTGTTACAGTATTTAGAGTTGCGGTTCAACAAATCGGTGAGACTATTCATATCAGCTCTCTTCGTATTCAAAATGGTAAGTGTATAAAAATAAAACTAACTACTGCCTTTTGATATCGACTTAAGATTTAGGAAAATTTCTTACGTCAGTGCGGATGGATTTATACAGGCATCAGGAGAAATGCGTGTAAATTTACTCTATCCAGTATCTGTGCTAAAGCAAGGAACACAGCAGGCAGTCTGAAGAAACAGCTTAATAGGCAAGTTTTGTTTTCTGGTGCATCCGGTATATATAATTTCGTGTGGCTATTTCTAGCCCTTGTAAGGCAGACCCTCCAATGAGGGTGGGCGGCATCTGCCATGTATAGGTAACTGCGTGTTACTGTGGTGGAGGATAGTGTTGTGTGTGGTGTGTGAGTTGCAGGGGTGTTGGGGACAGCACAAACACCCAGCCCCCGGGCTTTTGGAATTAACCGATGGAGGTTAAAATCCCCGACCCGGCCGGGAATCGAACCCGGGACCCTCTAAACCGAAGGCCAGTGCGTTGACCATTCAGCCAACAAGTCGGACGGTGCATCCGGTATAACCATCGTTAAAAAGGCAAACCAATCTATGAAGGGCCGTGATCCAAATGGCCTGCATATTACAACAAGAGGTCGTGGCGTTGTTCTTGGCTTTTCAAACCGTGATTAGGGACTCACGCTTGCAATTTTCCTGGGTTATAAAAGTGCCTTTTATATGTTATAACGGTGATCGAAATCTTTCCGTTCGACAGCCGTACAGTCCTGAATCGGGATGCCAATCAGGCAAAACAGCCATGAGCATTGAGGCGCTCATGCTACCGACGAACCATGTTGAATACCACCGTGTGGTAGAAGTACGTGTCCTGCTGCGTGAAGAATTCAGTATTCACCTGTTGCACATCCTCGTCCGATAGGAAGTGCCGACCCCTCAAGGCCTTTGAGGAGATATATCAGGATTATAGGGCGGGTACTCACTTTTTGTTGTCTGTAATGGACAGATCGACCGGCGTCTTGTGTCTAAACGCGACTCACACAGAACTTCATTCCACCATTCCACAACGGTGGTTTTCGACAGACATGCTGCCGCATATATAGTCCACCGGTGTTTGTGCTTCGGCAGCCAAGAACAGAATAACAGCTCGTTGGTCCTGTTTGGACGTACTTGTTAACAATGTCGCCATAGTTCGCGTGGCAGCATTTAACGCACGCACCATGACAGGACACGACTGCAACACCAATCCCTTTGCCTACATGGCCGTTCTTGTATACCCGCATCAGAGTCGCGCTACGTTGCATGTCTGCTACAACAGCATCCTCAAACGGAAACTTTTTGATCATGCCTTATATTTCGTATATGTGCTATCATGACTCTCTCGTGTGATATTATTCGAGTAAAAACAAGTTTACACGAATAACGACAAATATGGCGAAAGCTTAATACCTCGGCTATGAGCAGTTGTAGGGTGACCGTAGCGTTGCCATGCCAACCGGGAGACTCAACGTTGAGTTGCGACGGGGCAGTCACTTGCGCATAATATAAATCCCAAAGAAATAAATTTTGTCAGGCATTTCGAGGATGTGTTTTGGAGAGACATCGTAAGAAGTTCCCGAGTTCAGTAGTTTAGGCGATTTAGCTCAAGTTGGCAGCTCCGTTCTGGCTCAGTTCAGTGGTGTTTGAAGGTGCTCGAGTACGGCTGCCTCGTGTTATTTGATTTACTGACACGTAAATGACACCTGCAGGACAAAATTCAGAAAACTGTAGACGTAGTTAATAGTATAATATATTGGTTGGAGAGTCATGTTCAAAGCCTGGATTTTCATGCTGTAACAGGTTAGATTGCAAACTAAATTTGTTTAATGGAGGTGTCGGCCACCCGCTCTTCCATGGTGTAGCAGGAGTAACATAAATTATAGGACTTCTGATGGGCCTTACCCCTAATATTTATGCAATCCCCATAGCATAATCGTTGTGAAGGTAGACTATACTTGTGCTCGCTTCAGAAACTTTGCATTCTAACCTATTCATACATAAAAATCCGGGCTCTACTCATGTCTGTAAATGTATTGCCCTGTAAATGCGGCATTTGCGGGCTCTTCTGACGCCTCATACGAGCGTCTAAAGTGGTTTTCTAAAGCAATCAATTTCCACGCAATGTCTGGCTCGAACTATTTGAAAACATATCATACACTAATACAGGGTGGGCTAAATAAAAATGGCCCAGCAAATATTTATGATGCAGAATTGACCCATGTTAATGAACAGGAGAACTGCCCATCAGAGGAAATTCTGGAAGCCATGATTTAGATGCTTCAATCACATGGTGTCACATGCCTGCATGTGCACAAATGCGGAGAACGTCGCTGTGTCATTACGTTTGAGTGGGTGAGAGGAACAGACGATTTTTAGTGACCAGATGAATGGAGCACAAACTGGTGCTCAAAACGAAATAGCGCGTGATCATTGTCAAGTGCCATAGAAAACATGTGCGTAACTGTTTGTGCAAGGGTTTAAGACTGGAAAACCGGGCGAGTTGGCCGTGCGCGTAGAGGCGTGCGGCTGTGAGCTCGCATCCGGGAGATAGTAGGTTCGAATCCCACTATCGGCAGCCCTGAAGATGGTTTTCCGTGGTTTCCCATTTTCACACCAGGCAAATGCTGGGGCTGTACCTTAATTAAAGCTACGGCAGCTTCCTTCCAACTCCTAGGCCTTTCCTATCCCATCGTCGCCATAAGACCTATCTGTGTCGGTGCGACGTAAAGCCCCTAGCAAAAAAAAAAAAGACTGGGAAATTCTCCAGCAATTTCTGCAATAGAAAACTTATTGGCAAAATGGCGTGGAGAATAAAAACCGTAACTATTCGAAAAGAGTTTGAATACCAGAAAACATTACTCGAGTGAAGGAAAGCCTGGAACGAAGTCCGAAGAAATCTCAACGCCGTTTATCTGTGAAAGTGGAATTAAGAAATCGTCGTATCGAAACATTTCAAGAAAGACCTGTATGTCTATCTTTACTCATTCATTGTTGTGCGTGCGTTATCGAGTCCCGACGAATCTTCGTGAGTTGAGTTCTGCCGGTGAGTGAAGTGGACTCAAGACTCTTCGATCCTCAGTTTTTAAATTATTCAGATGAGGCGATTTCCAGCATCTTCTGTGGTGTCCATTAAGAAGGGTGAATTTCACGTGTGTTCCCAAAGGTGACGTCCCTAACACGTAGCATCAAAATTAATAAACTCCCTTCGTGATAATTCTGCATTAAAATGAATTGCAATGCAATCCCTGTTAGAACTCTTCCTGGAAGGAGACTTGATACATCCCTTTGCAGAGGATGTGTTGAATTCGAAACCCTTTCTCACGTGTTGGGGTTCTGTCCCAAGAGAGGGCTAATTAGAGTCATCCGCCACAATGCTGTGCGTTCTATGATCGCTGGAAGCCTCCATAGACATGGTCATTTCGAAGTCTATGAAGAAGTCGGATGCCTCTCTATAAACGGATCAACACGTCGAGTTGACATCATAGTAATCGACCGAACTAAAGAAGCAGCTATGATGATTGATCCGACTGTAACATTTGAGGAATACGACTACCAGCCAAGAAACAACTGCAATAAGAAAAAGGCCATCTACGAACCATACTGTGATGACCTTAAAAATATAAAATGGGAACTGGTTTGTTTTATTATAAAGAAACTCTGGATTTCATGAGGGGAAGATTAAAACATCTGAATCTACCATCCAGGCTATAGCCGACTCTGTACTCAAACACACGTTGTCAATTATCACACATCACCTGTAATCTAAAACATGACTGTGAAAATACTTAAATTTTCAATAAAGAGCGGGAAATCCAACAGAAAAAAAATCATTCCAAGTACAACCTGCTTGTTAGAAAAGTAGCAAAAAAAAAAAGTAAAAGCTTAAAATCCATTGTCATAAGGCAAAGGACTTTCAGGCACTAATACGTTAGAATGCAAACGTATTTCACTAAGACGCAACAGTTGGCTACCCGCACAACGGCTCTGCAGTGAGATTTGCGTAAATCTGAACTATCAGAACCCCTAAGATTTATTCAACTCACCGAACATAACTGTACAGCGGCTAGATGATACTGGCGCCTTGTTCAAATGCGTTTGCATTCTAACTTCTTTTTCATTTCCGACCGCTTTTCCCACGCCTGTGGGGTAGCGGTTGCGAACTGCGTCGCACATGTAGATTTGACCTTGTTTTACGACTGGATGCCATTCCTGTCGCCATCTCTATATGGAGGGAGGTAATCACTATTGCGTGTTTCTGTGGTGCTTGGTAGTGTGGTATGTTGTCTGGATGTGAAGAGGAGAGTGTTGGAACGAACACAAACTCACAGTCTCCGAGCCAGAAGAATAAATCAGAAGCGATTAAAATCCCCAGCCCGGCCGGGACCCTCTGAACCGAAGGCGAGTACGCTGACCATTCAGCAAACGAATCGGACTTTACATTCTAACTTACCACTACCTAAAGATCCTTTCCCTACGTTATAAATATTGTCCTGTGTGAACTGATAACGGGGCCGATTGGGTAGATTTCCTAAAAGGAGCGACTATTTGTAGGATATTCTGTCTTAATCCTACGTGTACCAAGGGAGGGTCATTTTATGTCCAGACATTTTGAACTATTACTATTATAGTATAGAGCATGTTCACTCCATGGTGTTCTTATTTTGTGTCACAAGTAGTATGGAGTTAAAGATTCATTAAAAATAATGAAGAATTTTTTGTTGAATACCTAATTATATGGAATAAATTAAGAAGTGGTAAAAAATAACCCTCACTTGGTCCAACTTCTAACAATTCTTCTAATTTGAAGTTACAAAGGAATGCGTAACACCTTGCTGCAAACATACATGGTTTGCAAAGCAATATAATTACGTCAATGGAAGCCATCCTCAAGAAGAAAATCACCAAAATAACGCAGAATCAGCAGCGGCCAACCGGAAAAAGGAGATGCCATATATGTAGGAAAGAGTGTCGCACCCAAGATTGAAAAACTAAACAAATTAGCAAATACGAGCATTGTTTGTGGAAAATGCACCTTGTATATTTGTGGAAAACATAGTCAAATACATGCTATGAGTATGTGAGTGAGGTGGAAGAATCTGAATGAAGATGTGAATGATGTGTAAGAATTTGATCAAGTACTAACCTTCATAAATTAAAATATGTATTTGAATTATGTATTTGTTTCTTATTATGCAAAATTTCTTTTTAATTCACTTATTAAAAACCTAACAATTATGAAAAAATGGTAAATAAAACCATATAGGTAACATACAATGGTAGACATTATTTAACCCTCCCTTGGTCCAGCGTGTTGCAAAAAAACCTTGGTCCACCTACGGTTAAATATATTCATTATACAAAATGCTCTTACTTTAATCCCAATTCTATGTAAAATCAACCTTAACTATGAATTAACTTGGAAGTCCGAATAACAAATTTGTATTTTCTCTTTTCCAGCTCATCGCTGTGCCCATATTTGTATATCCACCAGCAGTCGTGTTCAACCAAGGTAAGAAAATATCTTTGCTACTTCCAGAATATCTATTTAAGTCCTCTTTCCTTTCGGCCTGCGGACAGGTTTAAAAATACAGTAGAATACACCATTCGACAAAATAAGTCGTATTTAAATTACAAACATGCCCTGAACTCAACATACGCCATTATAGCATAGAGTATGTAAAATGCGCACGTTCACGTCACTGGCAAAGGGACGTACCGATATACCAAAACATCGATATTTCATTCGATATTGGCACTAAATAAAAGTATAGATATGTCAATATTTTCAAAATAAAATATAGAAATAACTCTGTATCAAAAGGGTTTGTTTTTCAAGAAAAAAGGATTTTAAAACATATTGGATATCTTTAAATACGGGATCACAGCTGTTCCAGGAAAAACAAGATAATGAAGAGAATGGAATATAAAATTGTACGAAAATATATTACCAAAAGTTTTTTCTCATCCCTATGAATGTGACATGTTTCGAATTTTTACGAGAAACCACCAGCGCAGAAACATTATATGTGACGAACAATTCATGTTTACTCGCAAACTCTAAAATGTCTACAACACGAAACGGTATCTACGCTAGACACACCAATAAAGCACTAATAACTGTATGGATAGCAATTAGATTCATAACCCAGCAATATAGACAACAACAATCCGTCACTGGAGAACAATTAAAATACGAATGGCTTTGAAGCGAACTCCACCATTCACACAAGAGGTAATCGTCTGATCACGTCATGACTCCTGACATGCATTTATAGGTGACGATGTGAAATTTATCTCACCCTGAAGTTACTTTTAATTAATTCATTAAAACTTATTTGCATTTACGAAGGACGGATAAATTTAGATTAAGTGGTATTCTGTGCCTTTTAGTATGGGTTCATACTGTTACATTCAGTTGATTTGACAACAATAACCTGCAAACTCTAGGGCTTCTCATTGTCACTTGTTCTGAACGTAATTCAAACTGTTCGCTATATGTACATTCCATTATCTGATTTTACAATTAGTATGCTTGTGTGTTTGAATGTGAACATGGTGGATGAGTAACTTCCGAGATTCAAGGGTAGAAAATATTTTTTTTCCTTGCTATTTGTTTTACGTCGCACCGACACAGATAAGTATTATGGCGACGATGGGATAGGAATGGCCTAGGAATGGGAAGGAAGCGGCCGTGGCCTCAATTAAGGAACAACCCCAGCGTTTGTCTGGTGTGAAAATGGGAAACCGCGGAAAACCATCTTCAGGACTGGCGACAGTGGGGTTCGAACCCACTATCTCCCGGGAAAAGATTTATTAAACTGGAATGTGAAGAAACTCATTTGTAAGAGAAAATGTACACTGACTGACAGAGCAAATGCAACACCAAGAAGGAGTGGTCAGAACTTTATGCCAATTGCAGGGTAGACTGACGTCACTGAGGTATGCTCATGATGTGAAATGCGCCGCTGTGCTGCGCACGTAGCGAACGATAAATGGGACACGGCGTTGGCGAAAGGCCCACTTCGTACCGTGATTTCTCAGCCGACAGTCATTGTAGAACGTGTTGTCGTGTGCCACAGGACACGTGTATAGCTAAGAATGCCAGGCCGCCGTCAACGGAGGCATTTCCAGCAGACAGACGACTTTACGAGGGGTATGGTGATCGGGCTGAGAAGGGCAGGTTGGTCGCTTCGTCAAATCGCAGCCGATACCCATAGGGATGTGTCCACGGTGCAGCGCCTGTGGCGAAGATGGTTGGCGCAGGGACATGTGGCACGTGCGAGGGGTCCAGGCGCAGCCCGAGTGACGTCAGCACGCGAGGATCGGCGCATCCGCCGCCAAGCGGTGGCAGCCCCGCACGCCACGTCAACCGCCATTCTTCAGCATGTGCAAGACACCCTGGCTGTTCCAATATCGACCAGAACAATTTCCCGTCGATTGGTTGAAGGAGGCCTGCACTCCGGGCGTCCGCTCAGAAGACTACCATTGACTCCACAGCATAGACGTGCACGCCTGGCATGGTGCCGGGCTAGAGCGACTTGGATGAGGGAATGGCGGAACGTCGTGTTCTCCGATGAGTCACGCTTCTGTTCTGTCAGTGATAGTCACCGCAGACGAGTGTGGCGTAACTGTGGAGCGCCCTACCGCTAGACAACGCAGCATCATGGTTTGGGGCGCTATTGCGTATGATTCCACGTCACCTCTAATGCGTATTCAAGGCACGTTAAATTAAATGCCCACCGCTACGTGCAGCATGTGCTGCGGCCGGTGGCACTCCCGTACCTTCAGGGGCTGCCCAATGCTCTGTTTCAGCAGGATAATGCCCGCCCACACACTGCTCGCATCTCCCAACAGGCTCTACGAGGTGTACAGATGCTTCCGTGGCCAGCGTACTCTCCGGATCTCTCACCAATCGAACACGTGTGGGATCTCATTGGACGCCATTTGCAAACTCTGCCCCAGCCTCGTACGGACGACCAACTGTGGCAAATGTTTGGCAGAGAATGGAGAACCATCCCTCAGGACAACATCCGCACTCTTATTGACTCTGTACCTCGACGTATTTCTGCGTGCATCGCCGCTCGCGGTGGTCCAACATCCTACTGAGTCGATGCCGTGCGCATTGTGTAACCTGCATATCGGTTTGAAATAAACATTAATTATTCGTCCGTGCCGTCTCTGTTTTTTCCCCAACTTTCATCCCTTTCGAACCACTCCTTCTTGGCGTTGCATTTGCTCTGTCAGTCAGTGTATTTTAAGGGGGGAGGGGAAATTGTCAACGAGATTAAAAATGTGATATATCTAAGTAATAATAAGGACAATGACACAGGCGAAGTATACTAGCAAATGGGATTGCCCATTACAAGCTTTAAATTTTGTAAAGATTTTCCACAAAATAATTACTTTAATAAACATAGTTTAACAAAAATATTGAGTATACAATTCTTTGTTCAATATAAAAGTATATTTCATACATTTCCAGTCACAGGAGAAAGCCTTCATTATGGCTCCGCCCTGCTTACCATCGTCTGCATCTTCTACACATGTGTGGTAAGTTTCTGTAAGATTATTATGCAATTTCAGTATACTAATTGTTGTTTTCAATAAAATAAATATTTACAGAAATTGCGTTAGATGCTTACTACAATGACGAGAGAGCAGAGGGAGAAAAATTTTCCCAGGTTTTTTATTTGTTTTTTGTTTGTTCTTTTTTACTTTTTGCTTTACGTCGTACCAACACACATAGGATTTATGGCGCCGATGGAAAGGGCTAATTTATTAAGGTACAGCTCCAGATTCATATACTACTCTGTCTTTATCTGTTATGTTGTTTCCCTACCACCAGTAACATCGACGAGGTTATCGCAAAGGAAATAGAAAGCATTTCTATATACCTACTGATGGGAATAATCGATAAATTTCAGTAGATCATAATTTCATTGGTTTTACATCCCACTAATTACTTTTACGGTTTTTGGAGAAACCGAGGTGCCAATATTTAGTCCATCAGGAGATCTTTCACCTGCCAGTAAATCTAACGACACGAGGCTGACCTTTTAGCACCTTCAAATACCACCGGACTGAGCCAGGATCTAAACATACCAAGTTGAGGTCGGAAGGCCAGTGCCTCAACCGTGTGAGCCTCTCAATCCGGCAATTCCGGTTGTAATTATATCCAGTTCAATTCAATAAAATTCAGTACAGCAACAAAATATTATACCGTTACTCCAATCAATACCTTACCTTGTTTCATGAATGTAAATATTTGACGTGCAAGTGATTCTCATTTAAGTCCTTATACCCACAGTAGAAGTTTCATACCAATGCTACAATGTAAGTTTTTCATCAAAATTACGATGCATTGTATATTATGGGAGGTATTTTACTACATCTAAAATGTTTTCATTCCTCCCCTGAAGGGGGAGGCGGGTCTCTTAGACGTTGACGCCGTCTCTCAGGCCGGCAGATTTGTTACGGTGAAGGAGATGCTCGGAGGAGGTGAGGGGGTTGGCGGCCGTGGCCTATACTTGGAACTGCCCCGGCATTCGCCTTAGTGCAGGAGAATGGAAAACCACGGAAAACCATTCTCTGGACATCCGGCGGTTGGGGCGAGCCGTGAGGTCCAGCCCTGTCCTGTCTCCTGAATGCAGAGGCGTAGAGCACGGTAGAGCCATGGCCACCCCTCCTTTGCTCGGTTGGACAGTCAGAGTGCAGAGTCGTTGGACCACGGACCAGTCGTGGCCACTTATGGGCCGAAACCCACACTGCATCTACCTGCCAAGGTATTTTTGAAACATTTTCACACCAGAAAGCAAACTGACTGTAATACTGTGAGAAATGAAAAACATAACCATGTTGAATATGAAATTGTAACTGAGGAGTGTCTCTTCGAAAGGTGCCATTACCGAGCTCGATAGCTGCAGTCGCGTAAGTGCGACCAGTATCCAGTATTCGGGAGATAGTGGGTTTGAGCCCCACTGTAGGCAGCCACTCCTAGCCCTTTTCTCTTCCAGCGTTGCCATAAGACCTATCTGTGTTGGTGCAACGTAAAAGACTTGTAAATAAGTGCTATTTCCGGCTGAAGAAATTTGAAGAGAAACGGAAGGAAACCTATAATAAAATGCCGCGATTGAGTATGGTACAACTTTTAAGGAATTACATCTTTCTGGTATTGATTTTTCATGGCATTCGATAGCATACAACTACTGCAATTCATGTGGACGAAATAAAATTTAAGTAGAAACAGCGTCTTTTGAACAGATACTTCTCAATTTTACTTAATACTGTAATTTATAAATCTATTACAGGGTGGATTTAAAGCAGTGGTGTGGACTGATGTCATCCAATGTCTTTTTATGTTTGGATCGCTATTACTGGTTATTATCAAAGGAACCATTGACGTTGGAGGTCCAGCAGTCGTGTTTGAAAGGAGTAACGCAGGCGGTCGCTTGGAAGCACCCAAGTGAGTATGTTAAACCGTACACACAATTCACAATATTTTCTTTATTAATATGTCTGAAATTACAGGTGATCACAATACTACAACAATTTTGTAAATTTTCTTAATAAGCCTCCGTGGCTCAGGCGGCAGTGCGCCGGCCTCTCAGCGCTGGATACCGTGTCTCAAATCCCGGTCACTCCATGTGAGATTTGTGCTGGACTAAGCGGAGACGGGACAGGTTTTTCTCCGGGTATTCCGATTTTCTCTGTCATCTTTCATTCCAGCGAAACTCTCTATTATCATTTCATTTCATCTCTCAGTCATTCATCATTGCCCCAGAGGAGTGTGACAGGTTCGGCAGCCGGCACATTTCCAATCCTCTCTGCTAGATGGGGCTTCATTTATTCCATTCCTGACCCGGTCGAATGGCAGGAAATATGCTGTGGATTTCCACTTTCCATTTTTTAATTATCTTCAAAACTTACGAACAAAGGAAATGAAATATAAACGCTAAAATATATTTCTGATTTGCTGCGCATTGATTGCTTTAATATAATGATGAATGCACACGGTTTCTCAACATCGGTTCACTGAGAGTAACGACATGATGACTTTTTTTGTTTCCCAGTACGTTGCAGCAGTCCATAGAGATGCCCGTGGCTCCAATTTTAAGTCCTGCAGCTTTAAATTTCTTAAGGTGATATTTCTTAAGATAGTGAGAGATACAAAGGTTGTAACTATTCCTTTTCTCTTTGTGCAATACAGAAATATGGAGTCTGTAATATGCCAACTGACATGGTATTTATAGATTGTGGAAGCATACGCTCCTCGTCAATGGAAGGTTAAAATATTTCGTACAAAGAAACAAAAATTAAAATAATACTGGAAATATAACTTGTGAAGTATAACCTAAAATATGCATTGAGTGATGGAGCGACGGATGAAGTCACAAACATCCATTTCTCTAAATTACATCCTCTGATAAATAATGGGCAATAAATGAATCAGAATATGACCTATAACGAGATGTTCATAATATTCCTCTAAAAGGAAAACCATAGGGTTTTTCAATAGAGTTCAGAAAAGTCGTCGTTTTTAGAAGTACAGATACGATCAAAATTGCGATTCATAGTGGCATGACTATCTTTCTTAACTACACTAGTTGAACGCTCTCTTTCTTCAGACTGGGGATAATAACGATTGCGATAAAATTAAGCAAATTACACTGCCGAAAAATAAACATGAAACATCCTCAAGGACTGTATTCAGTGGCACTAGGGTATATAATATGTGCACACTGAAGGTTGTTATATTAGTGATTCATTTGTCGCTGATATCGGCGATCAGATAGCGCTTACGAGGCCTGTCCGTGTGCACTCTGTTTTGACTCTGCAAGCAGTAACTGTGCTGAGATGAGAGGTGAACTGTTTTTGCAACATTCATCCTAGGGCACAATCATGTGCCGCAAACGAGTACATTCTCCTGTTGAACAACTGCAGTCATTTGAAGGGGGTCGCACAACGGATTGCTGCGCATGTAGGGTACAATGTATCGGTGGTGTGTCACTGCTTTTAGGAGTGGTCAGTGAAACATTCTCACCCCCTTAGACCAGGCTCCGGACGTCCGCGTAGTACAGACGCACGTCAAGGTTGATGCATTGTGCGAACAGCGGTTGCCGAGCGAACGTCACCCAGGAACGAAATCCGGTCACATGTTGCACCCTCTGTGTAACCAAGGATCATTGGTAACAGTCTTCTTGCAGCAGGATTACAACCACGTGTGCCTATGGCCAGGCTACCACTGATACCACATCATCGCCAAGCACAGCTACTCTGGTGTCGTGAATAAGCCAACTGGAGAGGGAAATGACGCTCTGTTGTCTTCAGTGACGAGAATAGATTCTGTTTCTATGCAAGTGATGAATAGAGATGGGAATTATGGGCACGAATAGGTTAGAATGCAAACGTATTTGAACAAGGCGCAAGTGAAATCTAGCCGCTCTACAGATATGTCCGGGAGTTGCATAAATTTTAGAGGTTCTGATAATTCAGATCGATAATATTTATGCAAATCTCACCACAGAACCGTCATGCGGGTAACATATACTTGCGCCTTGTTCAAATACATTTGCATTCTAACCTATTCGTGCCTATAATTCCCATCTCTAGTGATGAACGTACACGTGTACGGCGTAGACCTGGTGAGCGCATTCGGCCACAACACCTAGGTCCCACCCAGTGATTCATCGTTGGGGGAGGGGCATCAGTTACAACTGACGGTCACAGTTGGTATTCTGCAGTGTAACGTATCCAGTGCCCGCTACATTGCGCAGGTTGTTGTCCCCGTGCTACCGCCATTTCATCGACAGGAATGTGATGTACTCTTCTAGCAAAACAACGCACCTCCACATACAGTTGCTGCAACGCACGTGGTATATAACAACTGCTCTGGCCAGCAAGATCACCGGATCTTGCACCGACTGAACACGTATTGGACATGATGAAGCGGGAACCTCCTGAGCCTACAAGAACCATTGTCGAACTGCATCAAAATGTGTAAGATTTTTGGACAGTCTATCGTAGGATGCCATTCGGCACGTTTATGATCGTTTGCTTGCGTGAGTACACGTCTGCATTGCCGCCAGATAGGGGTAAACTGTGTATTGATGCGACTGTTTGGGTACCCTTTACCTTGGCTTGTGTGTTTCATTTGGTGCGAATTTGAAACCATATACTCCTACAATGAAGAACCAGCTGTGAATAAAATGACCTTTTCCATGAGAATGTTGCATGTTTTTCTCCGGCAGTGTAAATGTATTTTCTGCATTTAGAAAGAGAACGCGGTTAAAAAAAACAGAATGGATACCGTTTTGATTTTTTTACATTTGTGTAAAGTGACGCGACAAAATGTGTGACGGAAGTGTAACCATAACAACCGCGCAGGATATGTCTTATGACTGGCTGCCATATGAAATTAGTAGTCGTTTACGGGTGGCCATGACTGCGAGATAAATGTTTGATAATTTGATTTTCGAAAAGGGAAAACTTTTCCTCTTTCTTTTTCTCTCCATATCCTAGTTGGATGACACGGAAAATAACTGTGCCGTAGATGTGGAATTGCCCGAAAACATACCTTAAGGCCAGTTCTATTTGGAGGGATGTAGGCACTATTGTCGGTTTCTGTGGTGTTTTGTTTGAGATAAAAATACATATTCCAAGGGCTACCAAACTAGAGGGATCAACCAGACGCGATTAAAATCCCTGACCCGTCCGGGAACCGAACCCAGTGTGCCAAGAATCAAAATCCGCGGCACCGACCATTCAGCAATGAGTTAGACCTGCACAATATTAATTATATTGTTCGTGGAAAACATTGTCCACAGGGGAACAATGGAAGAGTACCTCTAGATGGGGATAAGGACGTCTGCTTCTTGAGGTCACCAACACGAGACAAACATTATACTTCACAAACAAAGATACCGTGTCAGCGTGTTCCCACCTGTTTCAGACATTTTAATTATATTCTACATAGTGAGAATTTTCACCGGTTGAAATTGCAAGGCAAAACTCCCACCCAAATCCAAGAAAATAAAAATTTGAATTTTCTAGATCGCTTCGCAAGACTTGGTCCTCCTCCTCCATAGTTATCTTTCAGATAGGAAATTCCAGGTTTAGGTTAACAACTGCCATTCGTATCCCCACCCTATCAGTGCTTGGGACCCACAGGGTTGGATTATCTCTCCTGTACTATTTAATTTATACATGCCTGACATACCCCGTCCACCGCGCGTGAATTTCAACATGTACGCAGATGACACCGCCATATCCGCTGTCTCTTGGCAACCACCCAGAGTTCAAAACTGTCTTCAGGAAGCACTCTCCACTACCGAACCTTAGCTTTGACAGTGGAGAATCAAAATTAATATCACGAAGAACAGTGCTACACTCTTCTCCAAACGTACACGATCTGACCCTCAACCACTGATCTCTTTCGGCGAAGCGATCCGGTGGTCTGATGTAAAAAAATACCTGGGTGTTTCCCTCGACAGAGGATTAACGTTTAAACATCATATATCCATAATTTCGGCTCAGGCGTACGAACGCCTTCATGAAATTATTCCCATTATGAAAGCCGACAATGGGCTTAAGTTAGAAAACATGCTCCTGGTGTACAAAACCTCCATTCGGTCAATCCTCGAATATGCCAGTCCTGACTGGGGGATCACAACCAAAACACACCTGAATCAAGTCCAGCATGTTGAAAATCGTGCCCTCCACATGATTACAGGTGAGCAATGGTTTGAACGCAATTGAAAAATTCATAACGACCTTCACATTGACGAAATCAATACCAGAATACTGCGATTCGCCAGGAAATTCTACTCTGGTATAGACTCCAACCCCAAACCCCTAATTTCAAACTTGGATAGATGTGACACTGAAGGTCTTTGCTACAAAAGACCCAAGCTAAACTGATCACCCTTCGTGGAGAAGGTCCTGCCCTGACCAGCTCTATTCCGTTCATGAAGTACCACCACTTGAACATCTATGCAGCCTAGCTAAAGATATGTCGAAAGTTACACTCAACGCCCACAAGACCGAAGGGCTAAAATTGCTTAATGGATCTGGTTTCCACCCACAAATACGTCGAGACGCGTGGTCTGTTGCAAATATTTTTAGGAATAAGTCGTTATTGTAACTTGTCTGCCGATAATCGTTAAGGCATCAAGTCTATGTGGTCACGTGATGTGAGTACAATGGTGCCGAAAAAGCGTTGCTACTGCGTAGGTGACTGCGAGAAACTGGTTCCAACGGCCACATGGTTGCAGCTGTTGTGTTGTTGGGTGATGAACATGCGTTATGTATTGAAATACGTGCCGTACATAATTTGAAGCTCTGTTATTATTCTCACTAATTAACACGGATCACAGGTCTTAAAATTCCGGGCTGTGCAGTAGCAGGCTCTTTAAGCTACTACAGGAAAACCAAGTGATCAGACACAAAATATTTTTCATTCCAGAAAACTGAGACCTTGCCAGGCTATGGGAAAGCGCACGCCGGCGCAATTTAGCTTGAAATATTGTACGTATTTATAAAATATGATACATTATTATTGTCTTTATTCAATACATGCTGTGTTAAGTTAATGGAAAAGTTTCTTATCATTTAGGTCGAGTTTGCTCGCTTCACTTTTCTACGACATGTTTTGAAATCCCTTCAAGAAAACAACTATGAAATTACCTTGTAACTCGATTGTAAATGAAAGCATTTTGAACGATGCGCTCTATTCACAGCGCGAGGAATATTACCGTCTTCCTTGCTTTGCTACCAGCGTGACGTCACTGCGGTAGACTGGATGCTCACTGATACAGCAGCATACATACATAGCAAAAATTAATAAAGAACAGTTTTGTTCCTAGATTTTTTTGAAAAATAGGAAAATTCACTTTTTGGAACTCCATTTTAGTATTTTGGTATTTTCCTCCGGATTTTTAAATTTGTATCGTATGTTTTTCTGCGACACATTTGAGTGCACATGTGCAAACTAGCCTCCGTAGCTCAGGTGGAAGCACGCCGGCCTCACACCGCTGGATTCCGTGGTTCAAATCCGGGTCACTCCATGTGAGATTTGTGCTGGACAAAGCGGGGGCGGGACAGGTTTTCCTCCCGTTACTCCGGTTTTCCCTGTCATCTCTCATTCCAGAAAAACTCTCCGGTATCATTTCATTCAATCTGTAAATCATTAATCATTGCCCCAGAGGAGTGTGACAGGCTTCGGCAGACGGCACAGTTCCTATCCTCACCGCTAGATTCGGGCTTCATTCATTCCATTCCTGACCCGGTCAAATGACTGGGAACATGCTGTCCACTTTCATGTGCAAATTAATTAAGTTCGATAGACAAACAAAATTGTAAGAAAATATCGTATGAATTAATTGTGAATTTCTGGAAATACGATAGAAAAATTATGTGAAATCAGTTGAGTGTTAAATTTATTTCATATCATATTGTTCAACAGATTCAACCGTTGTGACTCCACAATGTCAAGGTGAATATGGACATCCAATAAAGTGGTCACGTGCATAAGATACATACGTTCTGAAATGGAACGACCGTTTATTATTATTTTACAGCCGTCTTTGAATTCACATTTTGAGTTCTACGGGGTAGAGTTTTACATGTCTCATGATTTTCAGTACATTTTGTGTACAACACTTATCCAGATGACGTAAATCTTCTTGAAGTTTTGACATCCATGTGGACAATTTACTTTCATAAAAATAATGCCATAGTCAGCAAACAAAATCAATTCTGAATTCTTAATATAATGTTAGTGTCATTTATATAAAGAGTAAAATTTAAGGGAGCAAGGTGAGAACGTTGAGGAACTCGACTGGTAACAACAATATGCGCAGAATTGTTTTTAATTTTAACAATCAGTGTGTGATTTTTAAGGTACGATTGAAACCAGGAGAGAATAGCCCTATTAATTCCATCATCTGTTAGTTTTTGAAGCAAGATATCGTGGTCAACAGTGTCAAAATCTTCTGAGAAGTCTGAATAAATGCAGTCCACCTGAATGTAATTTTCTATTAAATCTCAAAGGAACTAATGCAATAAATGAAGATTGCTACAAGTTACCGTCCTGAAAATATTCCACGTTGCTCATCAATGATGATGTTTCTAAGGAGAGGTGTGATCCTGTCAAGAATTACTGAGTGAAAAGGTTTGGTCGTAAGAGAAAAAATTGTAACTGGTGTGTATTGTTCATATCTGCTTCATCTCCATTTTTGAAGACTGGGCTAACGAATACTTTCTTCCATACCTCTGGAAAAACACCTTGATTATTGATGACTTGAACAGATAGAGGAGTGCTTCGCATAGCATAAATGAACAGTACTTGAGCAGGTAAGTTGAAACACCATCAGGTCCTACAGCTTTCTTTAATCAAAGAGATATCAACTTATTGTAAATTTCTGCCTTTCTTATGTTGAAAACGGACAGATTGACAGAGAAACGATTATCATATGTCATTCTATTACTCTGAAAAATATAATAAACAGATGAAAAGTGTTCAACAAAAATTTTGAGAATGTTTTCACTAGGGCCTGCTCTAAATTCATTAAGATGAAATATGAAGGATACTATTACACGACCTTTTACAATTACATATTGCCATACTTTCAGAATATAAGACCATTCAGTAAGGGACTAGAGAGTTCTGACGATGAACCTGACTTCAGTCGTTGAGTAATTTCAGGAAGCTCTCATTTTGTGTAAGAATTTCACTTTTGTACTGATATCACCCTTTTTCTTACTGATTACATTAAATAATTTTCCTACGTATATGGCGTAAT
Source organism: Anabrus simplex (assembly GCF_040414725.1). Taxonomy (NCBI): domain Eukaryota; kingdom Metazoa; phylum Arthropoda; class Insecta; order Orthoptera; family Tettigoniidae; genus Anabrus; species Anabrus simplex. Next base: position 471,034,247 of record NC_090267.1, read on the forward strand.
TTTTAAATGACGGCTGTTGTCTTAACATAACTAAAATTGTCAAGCAGAGCGTTGCTGGAGGATTAGACTAAGACGTACCAAACTAAGTGCAATGTGTTTGTTTTGCCTACACGAATCCAAATTGTTTAATTTCTTTAAATCATCGCATCATAAGCTCATTGCAAAAATATATTTTCATGTGTCTTTTACCGCTTTTTTTCCGAGTACCTCAATTATTCTGGTTCTTACTTTTTCCTGTCGGTACATTTTAGTTCACATTTTTCGCCCATATACCCGAGTACTGTTATTGATCGTGTTGATTAACTGAAGCGCATTTTACATTGAAATAATTAACATATTATAAACATCAAATATCCTCTAACATAGAGGATTATGTTACGAGTGCGCAAAGCAGCTAATACAATATTCAAATGATACACGTAGATTAGTTCAAATAAGAATGGATTATCTTGTGAAAAAATCAACCATCTACCAATAATATATTAAACAAATATGTTGTTTCTAGACTATATCTAACAATCCGACACCTTTTTAATCTTTTTCAGTTTTGACCTAAATCCAACAATTCATTACACATTCTGGTCCCTCACGATTGGCAACTTCTGCAAATCCCTACATCAGAATGCCCTCTACCAGGGGATGCTGCAAAGGTACATCAGTATTCCTAAGCTGCGAACTGCAAAGAAGTGAGTATATACTATCTGTCTGTCTCTATGATTTTACTCCCCTCCAGAAGGGGTTCAGGCCTCAAACTGGGAAACATCTACATTTTAGTATATTTGTCTTCACCCTTGTCGAATGGTGAATATGCTAGCAGATGATGTCTATTAATTATTGTTAAAGAGGGATAAATATAATCTCTGTCATGAAGTACGTTTCGTGTGAAAAAGTAACCTCAAAAACACATTGAGTGAGATACGAGAAAATGTTTTAGAACCAAACATGTAGAAGGAAAATTATTGGAAGGAAGCGGTCGTGGCCTTAATTAATGTACTGTACAGCCCCAGCATTTGTCCGCTGTGGAAATGGGAAACCACGGAAAACAATCTTCAGTGGGATTCGAACCTACTATCTCCCGGATGCAAGATCACAGCCGCGTGCCCCTAACCGTATGGCCAACTCTCCCGGTAGAAGGACAAAAGGGGCGCCTGATGGCGCAAACCGTTTGTTGATATGATGGACCATTTAGGAGTAGTAAATCTCGAAGTGGAGGTCAGCACTTTTAAACGTGCTCATGCTTACCTGTCATCTATAAAGCAAGTTGTTCTGGAGCGATTTACATATAAAGGTATAAAAATGAAAATAGACGTGAATTAATGAGGCATTTCTAGAAATCTCCGAAATTTAAAACTTGATACCAGAAAAAGATCCCTAGAAAAATCTAAAATTCTGAAAATTCAGTCAAGGGGGCACGCTGGGGGGGGGGGCTTCATTTGGCATTCATTTGGCATACCAATATAACACTGAGTTCTAGGCTTTTATGATATCTGTTAAGTACGTTAGCGCGATCTCGAATCACATAAAAGGCTTCTTGAACATGACATAATACTGTATAGAGTACTAGCTGTAGGGCCTCTCCTTTAAATCTCTAAACCCGCCGAATCTCCTGGCAGAGAGAAGGCGTTACCTGCTAGTTGGCCCACCCCTCCCCTTCGAGGAGGGGAATGAAAACCTTTCCTAGGTCCTAAGTTATCTGGTGCCCAGCTCTGCTCCGATGCATTTTTAATGTTAATTTTTAGGTTTGTATTACCTGTTTAGACTAAATTTGGAAGGCTTCTTTATTGTGACATTGACTGATGATTTACGAACTCTTTCGTAGTTTTAGAAATATTGCTATGTGTATGATTTTAAAGTAAGTAGTAGATCCATTGAAGCAACCAATAAAAGTAAGTTATAACTGTGTGTATGTATTTAGGCTTCGCGCTGTAGATTTGCCGACCCCGCGGTGCCTGCCTCTTACCCGAAGGCCCCGGGTTCGATTTCCGGCCGGATCAGGGATTTTTACCTGTATCTGAGGGCTGGTTCGAGGTCCACTCAGCCTAGGGTGACTACAGATGAGGAGCTATCTGACGGTGAGATGGCAGCCCCGGTCTAGAAAGCCAAGAATAACGACCGAGACGATCCATCGTGCTGACCAAACGACAACTTGTAATCTGTAGGCCTTCGGGCCGAGCAGCAGTCGCTTGGTAGGCCATGGCCCTTCGAGGCTGTTGCGTCATGAATTTATAACTTTCTTTTTAATAAGAGGTAACTGTATCGTCATAAGCACGGCTAATATTCCACGCTCTTTGTTACACTTCGAAAATATGGTAAAATACCCCCCTCTCTCTCTCTCTCTCTCTCTCTCTCTTGATCGTTCCCTAATCGCTGAGTATCATGACCTTCCTTGATTTTTTGATGAGGATTCTGCATGTTGTTCCTCTTGGACCTTTCCTACATCCGGTAATAAATGTAGGACAAACAACTAATTTTATGAGATGATTATTTCAAATATCTTCCAGAACGTTCGTTATTTCTGTCCTCCTGCATAATTCATCCTAATTTATTTCCAGTATAAGATCTAATCATTGACAAATTGACTATTTTTAGCCAGTGAAAAAATTCATAATTTTCTTATTTAGATTAATTAGTTTTGGAACCTTGATTAAATTCGCCACATATGTTTTTTAAAAAAAAGTACGGAGTGCATTATGGGACTTCTTCACCGAAATCACATGGACCATGTGGGTGCATTCATTTCAGTTTCAATTTTAACATCTGAAGTACACAGTTGGTGAACTTCGATGCTATTGTAGGAAGAGATTGGTTTGTTTCAGAAATTAAAAATCTATAACTATCTGCCATATTTAACTAATAATTATTTAACTCTTAATATACTGTAGTATTTCAGTTTAGAATACGTTCTGCTTCAATGTTCAGATACTTCAAAGCACTGTATTGTGGGTTTACAGAGCAGCGTGCATCACCAGCTGCGTAGGATCAGTACTTTTCACTGTTATCTGCTCCTACTTTGGTCTCCTGATCTACGCAGCATTCCATGACTGTGATCCTATTACGACAAAGGTAATGATTAAATTCTTATATATAAAAATTTTTTGGTTTCTTTAGTAAAGATACGGAAAGCGTGCGTAGCTCAGGGGCAGTGCGCCAGCCTCTCTCCGCCGTGTTCCGTAGTTCAAATACGGGTTGTGAGAGTTGTACTGGACAAAGTGAAGGCGGGACAGGATTTAATCCGAGTAATCCGGTTTTTCATTCCAGCAACACTTTCCAATATCATTTCATTTCACTTTTCGGTCACAAATCATTGCCCCAGAGGAGTGCGACAGTCTTCGTCAACCGGCATTATTCTTAACCCAACCGCTAGGTGCGTACTTCATTCATTTCATTTCTGACCCGGTCGAATGACTGGAAACAGGCCGTGGATTTTGTATTAAAATTATGTTTGCATCTTCGTTCCTCGTTCACCCTCTTGTCAGGGTACTGGGTGCGTCTTATATTGTCGGTCACTGTAAAGTCATCTTGGGGGAAGGTGTGACACCTCAACACAGGGTGCTGGTGCTTGACTATGAATGCACGGGTGTGAGGAAAAGAGCAGTAAGAAAAATGACTCCAGGAATTAAGTGGTTGGTATTAAAACATACAAATTTGAAATGTAAGTTCAAGGATAAGATTCTGCAAGAAATACAGGTAATGTAAGGAATTCATAGGTTATATTTTGTTACAAACGTAATAATGCGGCGAATAAATTTGATGTGAGCCTCATTCACCTCTAAGTCCCAAAACATGATATTCTGCCCTCTCCTGTTCTTGGTGACTGCCGGGCCACTGTACTTCCCTGACATAAACCCATTTAACACTTACCTTTGGGGACAAGTAAAGTCTGTTGTGAATTCGACTGCTGTTCATTACGAACCAAATAAACAAAACAAAACAAAACAAAACAAAATTAAAAGAGAATTATGCGCTTCCGGAGCCATGATTTTATACCCATTTATTCTTCTCTCTAAATGCGAAATTTCTTGATCTAAACAAACTATCGCTACTGATCTGCATTTAGGGCAGTCGCCCAGGTGGCAGATTCCATGTCTGTTGTTTTCCTATCATTTCCTTAAATGATGGCAAAGAAATTATTGAACATCACCCTTTGTAACGTTTTCCAATCCCTAACTCCCCTACCTATAAACGAGTATTTGCTCCGATTTATTCTGTTGAATTGCAACTTTATCTTCATTATCTTCCTACTTTTAAAAATGTCTCTAAAAGTAGGAAGATATGAAGATAAAGTTGGAATTCAACAGAGTAAATTGATGCAATTAACACTTATGTTGCAACAAGCTCTGTCCATTTGTCTAGGATGATTAAAATTAAACCTCTCAACAATGAAATCAACTGTTTCAGGTGGCTAAAGGAAAGGATCAAGTCGTACCTCTATTTGTGATGAAGACTCTTGGACGGTATCCTGGTCTTCCCGGTATATTCGTGGCGGGAATCTTCAGTGCAGCTCTCAGGTATGTATGGCCAGTTAAATTACCTATCTTATTGACAAATAACATCCTGATGTCAGCCACTCAGCTAAGTGGTACAAAATTGGATTTTTTTAAAATTTGTTTTACGTCGCACCGACACAAATAGGTATTATGACGGCGATTTGATAGGAAGGGCCAAGGAGTGGGAAGGAAGCAGCCGCGGCCTTATTTTGGTACAGGGGAAACCACGGAAAACCATCTTCAGGGCTGTCGACAGTGGGGTTGGAACCCACTATCTCCGGAATGCAAGCTGACACCTGCGCGACTCTAACCGCACGGCCAGCTCGCTCAATAAAAGTATGTTAAGTGGGACTGTAGTAGAGCAGTGGTAATTTAATTTCGTGTGGCTATTTCTAGCCGAGTGCAGCCCTTGTAAGGCAGACCCTCCGATGAGGGTGGGCGGCATCTGCCATGTATAGGTAACTGCGTGTTATTGTGGTGGAGGATAGTGTTATGTGTGGTGTGTGAGTTGCAGGGATGTTGGGGACAGCACAAACACCCAGTCCCCGGGCCATTAGAATTAACCATTGAAGGTTAAAATCCCCGACCCGGCCGGGAATCGAACCCGGGACCCTCTGGACAGAAGGCCAGTACGCTGACCATTCAGCCAACGAGTCGGACAGAGCAGTGGTGATTGAGAAACAATAGGAGCTGCGTCAGCATTTTCCCACGAGGTCATTTAGTCAAGGTCACTGACCTCATGACGTCGTGACCACGTGGTCTTATTTACAAACAATGCCACGCGCATTTGACAGCTATCGAGATGACAGCTGTCATCTTGACGGATCCTAGACTCACTTTTTAAGTACGTGGGTGCTGCTAACCTCACTGCTGCTATCTTGACAGGTCCTAACCTTACTTTTGTGAACAAGTGAACGTACCTAACCTCACTGCTGCCATCTTAACCATGTGGAAATGTATATTCCCGTACGTTTGCAAGTGTTAGGAAGGATTTCGATGCAGGGAAAGTAAAGTCAGTGATGAATGTTATTTAATTTACTAAGACATTGTGTACATTTGGTTCGTTATAACTAAGATTTCAGCGAATTAGCTGTTCGATACATTATCTCTGAATCTCCCTTTTGGCAAAAATATATGATTTTTGAATCAAATGATAAATGTTATCAAACAGTGTAACCCCGTTTATTTTTATCAAACCGGCTTTAGTATCTCAGTAACGATTTACTTCTATATCTGTAAACACTCTGAAGAAACCCAAAACAAATTACTGTACTTCATTCCTGCGAAATCATTACAAAAGTTGGAATTTTATCTGTGATTCAATTAACTGAATACTTGAACCAATACTACGACACTGTTTCATGGATTTTGGTTGGGGAAGCTCTACGAGTATGTACATGTGACAGACGTTAGTTAAATCTCAGTTCATTTGCTACGAACATCACGGTAAAATAGGGAAATTTTTTATAACTACAAGTGTATTCTAGAAACAAGAATATCTCCAAACTTTAACACGTCCCTATTAATGAATAGATATTCTGTATTTTGAGATATGTTGATACAGCCAAATCTGTAACCAGTGCTGATGCCCATTATCCTGTTCCCATGAAATATACGCGTAAGTGCAAAGTGAAGTCTACAACACTTCACTTATTTCCATACTCAGAATGCCCCTTTAGGTGTTGAAAATAACCTTAAGTCTGTTTAGCCCAAGAACGGTGGGGCTGGGCCTCTGAGAGCCAGCAAAATGAATTTTTGCATTTACCCCAATGCCTCAGCATTCGTCTTCGTACATTCTTGTAATGGTCATAGGAATGCGTTGCAATTCTTATCTCTCTCAGTTGCACAAGTAAGAAAGGATCTGGCAGACCCAGCCCGACAGTCAGGTCACATCTTCCACCCGACCACTCTAGGTTCAATTGATTTAAAGTATATTTAATTAGCTTTTCATTCTGAATAAATTTTTAAATATATTGTTTTGAAATTGGTCGATATAAACATACGATTTCACTTAAATTAACCTACCAAGAAAGATAACACCCGAATACTATCATATACACAGGCTACTGTTAAATCACCTTCCATATCGTTGGATTTATGTGAATAGTGTGTAATATAGTAAACCGGAGAGTCAGTGCGACTCGGAAAAGAGAGCGACTGACAGTCAGAACCGAAGTAATTGTCATCTAGGACGACGATATTGCAACATACAGCACTTTTGAATGAAATTGCAGAGAATGCTGAAATTCAGATATATTTTGAGGAGACCAAATTTATTACTACCACTCTAAAAATTCACCTAAAGCGTTTATTAAAGAATATGGAAAAATCTACTGCGTAGAAATTTAAGTAGATCAGGGAAGCGAACCTAAGACACACGAACAGGACTTCTGTGACACGCAGCACAAGATAATAATATACAGGGTGAAGCGAAATTCGCGTACGCGGGCGTCGCAGCGCGACTCCTCACATGCGAACAACAACAAAAAAAATGTCTCTCCCAAAAGTTCGTCCTGCGAGTATATCCGGCAGAAAAAGAACGTTGAAGAGTGGCAATGTGGCAACACTGTAACCACATGTAGGGTAACTATCTCTGTCAGCACATAGTAGTCGTGATGTACAGTTGGTGCAGTGGATAGAGTTTTGGGTTGGCATGCAGGAGTTCGAGGGTTCGATCCTGGGTTGAGTCGCACTTATTTATTTGCTAATTTCCGTCGGACATTACATACTGTAATACAGTAATACACCGTTTCTTAGGTCATATGTATCCTACATTTACAAAATTTAGTAACGCTGAACACGTAACGCACCTACTAGATGGAATGTTGCGAATAAATTCACGCTCACGACGTGGAAAGGGCGTCCTTCAAAGTTGACCAATGAAAACGAATGTTCGTGCATTTCTAGGATCGTAGAATGTAAGTGTCCGCCTCTGTGGTGTAGTGGTTAGAGTGATTAGCTGCCACCCCTGGAGGTCCGGGTTCGATTCCGGCTCTGCCACGAAATTTGAAAAGTGGTATGAGGGCTGGAACGGGGTACACTCAGCCTCGGGAGGTCAACTGAGTAGAGGTGGGTTCGATTCCCACCTCAGTGGTTTCCCACTTCTCCTCGAGGCAAATGCCGGGATGGTACCTTACTTAAGGCCACGACCGCTTCCTTCCCTCTTCCTTGTCTATCCCATCCAATCTTCCCATCCCTCCACAAGGCACCTGTTCAGCATAGCAGGTGAGGCCACCTGGGCGAGGTACTGGTCATTTTCCCCAGTTGTATCCCCCACCCAAAGTCTGAAACTCCAAGACACTGCCCTTGAGGTGGTAGAGGTGGGATCCCTCGCTGAGTCCGAGGGAAGAACCGACCCTGGAGGGTACACAGATTAAGAAGAAGAAGAATGTAAGTGCAAATGGTTTCTAGAGGACCCGCTGAAATCGCTGTTGACGATTAAGATGCCAGATACCATACCACCTGGACTACATTTTCGAGATAGAAAACATACGTCTCAAACCAGGATCGACCCCTCGACCTCCTGCATGGTAACCCAAATCTCTATCCACTGCACCAATTTTACCGCACGACTAATATGTGCTGACAGAGGTAGTTACCCTACATGTGGTTACAGTGTTGCCAGATTGCCACTCTTCAACGTCCTTTTTCTCCCGGATCTACTCGCAGGACGAACTTTTTTGACAGATATTTTTTTTATTGCTGGCATGTAAGGAGTCGCGCTGCGACGCCCGAGTGCGCGAATTTCGCTTCACCTGTATTTAGTGCTTGAAACATGTAATAAATAAGACGAAAAATACCAACATAGCATATCTCAGCATTTCGCTTTAATAAAGTAGTAGTAGTAGTACGTATTCACCCATTACGTTGTTTACGTATTTACAGGACTCTGTTTCTTACAGTATAAACATAACTCTTGTAATGACATTAATAGCGTACTTTAAAAATATCATCATCATCATCATCATCTGTTTACCCTCCAGGTTCGGTTTTCCCTCGGACTTAGCGAGGGATCCAACCTCTACCGCCTCAAGGGCAGTGTCCTGCAGCTTCAGACTCTTGGTCGGGGGATACAACTGGGGAGTATGACCAGTACCTCGCCCAGGCGGCCTCACCTGCTATGCTGAACAGGGGCCTTGTGGGGGGATGGGAAGAGTGGAAGGGATAGGCAAAGAAGAGGGAAGGAAGCGGCCGTGGCCTTACGTTAGGTACCATCCCGGCATTTGCCTGGAGGAGAAGTGGGAAACCACGGAAAACCACTTCCAGGATGGCTCAGGTGGGAATCGAACCCACCTCTACTCAGTTGACCTGCCGAGGCTGAGTGGACCCCGTTCCAGCCCTCATACCACTTTTCAAATTTCGTGGCAGAGCCGGGAATCAAACCCGGGCCTCCGGAGGTGGCAGCTAATCACGCTAACCACTACACCACAGAGACGGACATTATTATTATTATCATACATAACAAAATCACACCAATCTCAACAGAGTCGAGTTAGGATAACAGTAAAGTACCACGTAAGGTGAAAACTTTTGTGTGGTATTTTAGAATATATTAATGTATTATATAGATATAAATATACCTAAAAATGATGCCTGAAGTACGAGTATGGGTATGAGTGAATGATAGATATGATCAACAGAACATGGAGGAGCATCAAATAGAAATTGAATTGATGACGTGATATTTTCATTTGGTTCATTGGAATTGGACAAGGAAATGTATCACTTTGAGTAAGTTGGGGTGAGAAGATACCCCAAGTTCGGTGTCCAGACAACTGATAAAAATGCAGACCGAAGGTCACAGTGGCACTCACTACCTGCCAGAGAGACAAAGTCAGGGAAGATGAAAGAATTCAATGCTACCAACCTCAAACCATCCAAGAATAAAAATGCTCTGGGGTGTGGCTGCACTCCACCTTTCTCATCCAGGGTTAACATTAGATGATTTTTCTCATTGTTCTTTCGCTTATTTTTTACGTTTGAATTGTGCTACTCCATTATAAATATGCGTTTCATTGTTGAACTCTGTAATTCGGCATCTGGATGTTTTGGTTTCCCAAAAAAAAAAAATAAATAAATAAATAAATAAATAAATAAATAAATAAATAAATAAATAAATAAAGTATAGCAGGTTGATTCTAAGATGTAAGTATACAATCAACAAACATAAAGTTGTATGTCCAAATAAGTTACTCAAAGGCACAAATACTTTTTCCTCGACAAAGATATTTCTTTTGTGTCCCGTTACCTACTTCTTTGCAGTTTTCTGAGCGTTCACCATTCAGGACTAAAGTGTCGTAGGTAGTCCAGAAAACTGCTGTGTGATGCTTCTGATATTTGGAACCAGAGCCAGTGTACCCAAGCACACATGGGAAATTCTAATAAATCTTAGAATCCAGCACACGATTCTGGAAAGAATTATAGTGGACTTTTTAAAAAATTTGGTGGCAGTTTTGAATCACCACTTATACTACTCTTAAATGATAAATGTGTTTCCTTTCTGTACAATAATTTTAATATTTTCGATTATCATCACCTAAAATGAAAAAAATTCGGGAAGGTTGTGTTCTCCTAAATAGATGAATACTGATAAATTTGTATGTATTTGTTTCAGCACAGTGTCTTCTCTTCTAAATGCATTATCCGCGGTAGCGCTGGAAGACTTCTACAAGACATTTACCAAAAGGCCAGTAACACAGAGAGAGTCAAATATATTAATGAAAACTGTGGTGATAGTGGTCGGCATCGCAGGAGGAGCATTAGTATATCTCGTAGAGAAGATTGGTACTATATTACAGGTCAGCAAGAGTACTGTATCAAAAATTTTAATTAATATATGGTATTTATTTATTTTGCCAGCAGAATTGCATTCTTCGTCGGGTCTTCTTTAAATGAAACTCAAAGGGGACAGCTCACAGCAATTTTTCATGAGTTCCTATTTCACACCTGAAAAGTGCTGGGGCTCTAACTAAATTAAGGCCAACGACGCTTCCTTCCCACACCTAGTCCTTTCCAATCCCCTCGTCGCCATAAGACGGAAGTGTTTCGGTGCGACATAAAACAAATCGTGAAATAAACAACGCACTGCTCACTATCACAAGTTGTAACAAACAGGTTAGGCCTCGCTATCTTTGCCGAATACCCAGGCAATTCAGCAGTCAATGTAACAGAATCAGTCTTGAACTTACACCTGTTGAAATAATAATAATAATAATAATAATAATAATAATAATAATAACCGAGTGAGTTGGTCGTGGGATTAGGACGCGCAGCTTTGAGCTTGCTTTCGGGAGATAGTGCATTCGAACTCCACTGTCAGCAGTCCTAAAATGGTTTTGCCATCGTTTTCCATTTTCACACGAGGCAAATGCAGAGGCTGAACCTTAATTAAGGCCACAGCTGATTCCTTCCCACTCCTGGCCCTTTCCTACCCCAGTGCCGCCGTAACATCTATCTGTGTCGGTGCGACATAAAGCAACTTGTAAGTAATAATAATAATAATAATAATGTTTTTACTTCCCACTAACTATTTTATTACAATTTTCGGAGACGTCAAGGTGCCAAAATTTAGTCCCGCAACAGTTCTTTTACGTTCCGTAAATCTACCGACACGAGTCTGGCCTTTTTTGAGCACCTTCACATACCACCGGACTGAGCCAGTATTGAACCTGCCAAGTTGGGGTAAGAAGGGGAGCGCCTGAAGCGCCTCTGTTAAGCGGTTACTTGCTCTAATCTCTTGTAACGCTTGTCTGTGATGGGTTATAAGGAACGGGAGATGGGACAAGTAACGTTCCCCTGATAGCGACCTCACAGTGAGTAACTACCATCCCGTCAATAAATACACAATCCTCATTCGTATTTAAATAATGGATGATCAAATGTTTATGCGTCATTAAACATGAATAAAATCCATCTATTACAACCAACATAACGAAATAGTCAGTGAAGTTACCAACTACTTCATCTCAAAACACGTTTTGACTGCCATAGGTAGATAGATAGATAGATAGATAGATAGATAGATAGATAGTAACGTGGCAAAGTTAGGGCTCAAGGCCCTCTCTTACACTTAACAACTAGAAGAGTATACATTTACATAACTTATAATTTCGAATACAAATAAAACAAATAAAATAGCAATAATAATAATAATAATAATAATAATAATAATAGAATCCTTAATTTTAAAATACGCAAAATAAAGTACACTTAAGTGATGTAACTACAGTAATCCATTCATTCATCTCATTCATTCCTGCATTCACTCAACAATTATTCAGCAAGTCAGCGAGATCTATTGAGCAAATGCTCGCGGCAAGCCACTTTAAACTTGCGATGAGAAGGATTGTCTCTAATGTTCGCAGGTAGCGAATTCCATTACCTAGACACAGAAATTATGAAGGAGCGGTAGTACACAGCAGTGCGGTTTACAGAGAGGAACTAAATCTTGTTTTGTGTTCATGATAGGACGAGAGATAATAAGATGAAGACAGATAGTCGGGAGTATTAGTGGAAAGTACTTTGTCACATTAAGGTCACAATAAAGGATACGAAAGCTACAAAGTGGCATAAAAATGAAATAGAAGAGCACTCTGCGAATTATCGCTCTGAACGATTTTCCGTGTTCTTACTCAAGTTTAATCTTTCAAAAGTGTTTTTTTGAGCTATTTCTGAAGTTCTTCGTCGACACTCCATTGCAGTCATTTTCTTAGAAAATTTTGAAATTATTTATTGGCCCATATTAAAGTGTGTTTTCTCTAGTTTCCTGGCAGACTTAGTGGCTCAGACGGTAGCGCTGGCCTTCTGAGCCCAACCTCACAGCTTCGAACCTGGCTCAGTCTGGTGGTATTTGAAGGTGCTGAGATACGTCAGCCTCGTGTCGACAGATTTACTGGCACGTAAAATAACTACTGCGTCACAAAATTGCGGCACCTCGGCGTCTCCGAAGACAGAAAAAATAGTTTCCAGAAATATATAAAAAGGATGTTTTCTTGCCTTTTGGACTATTTTTTATTTATTTATTTAAGTGACGGATTCGCACATTTTTTAGCTGTCACTTTGACAGTTTGATATTTCTTGTTCGGCATTTCAATATTTTGTTTTCTCAATCAAAGCGTGGTATATGTTTGAACGGTTCATTTCTCGTACTCGGAACTTAGTCTTCCTCATGGGTAGTAGTATGCAGAACTAACCCGGTTTATTCTTGGCGAAGCGTTTACAAGGTAAAACACAGAATCCCAATGAATCGTTCAACAGATTATTACTATTATTGAATATCCAGTTACAAACCCTACTTTACAAGTAGTATATTAGGGCTAAGATAGTGAAACTAGAAGCCTCCGTAGCTCAGGCGGCAGCGCGCCGGCCTGTCACCGCTGCGTTCCGTGGTTCAAATCCCGGTCACTCCATGTGAGATTTGTGCTGGACAAAGCTGAGATGGGATAGGTTTTCCTCCAGACACTTCGGTTTTCCCTGTCATCTTTCATTCCAGCAACACTCTCCAATCTCATTTCATTTAACATTCATTAATCATTGCCCCAGAGGAGTGCGACAGGCCTCAGCAGCTGGCCCAATTCGCATCCTTGCCGCTAGAAGGGGACTTCATTCATTCCATTCATGACGCGGTCAAATGACTCGAAACAGTCTGTGGACATTGATAGTGAAACTAAGTTGGTACATGACAATTGCATTTAAAATGGAGATGACAGAACTGAGGTGGAAAAATTTAACAAACACTTTATAACAGCATCTTCTCTGAAATACCATAGACAAACGTGCTTGGTATTCAAAATTACACAAGTTTGAATGCATTAATAATTCATATCTACACCTATCAAAATTTGGACACTCAAATAAAAGATGAGGCACAGTTTGTGGCTTTTCGCACTTACAGCTTCTGAATATTGGTTCTAAACCTCTAGAAGTACGATCTAAATTTTCCATATTCTGGCAGAAACTGAGTTATATTTTCATGTTGCAATAACCTACTTGGCAGTCTGTCTTGAATATTTAGAAAGGACAAGTCCCTTGTTGGCCGTCCCTTTGTGCTGGGAGCCACTAGTTGTTACACACATCTTGTGTATATGCTCCGTCAGTACCTTTTTTTTTTTTTTTTTACAAGAGACACAGGTCACTTTTCATATATCAAAAAAGCGTCGGAAGAAGTAGTAGCTGCTTTGGCAAGTTCATCAGTTCTCTCATTTCCTTCCACTCCGTCATGACGTCGGACCCATTTCATGCAGATTGATTTGCTGCCTAAAGGTCGTGTACATAGGATGCTGAACCCTACAGATTAGAATAATGAACAGTATGTTTCACTTTAAGAATGACAGTATGTCAGAATGTGACATCCTGAAGTGGGCTAGAACAAATCCTCGCAAGTACGCAGTGCAGATGCCACATATAAGGAGCATATCAATCTTGCTTTCAAGCGGTATACTGCGGAGTAAAAACGACGGGGATACTTATGAGCCAGCAGGAAGCATATTGATCTTAATTCCCAGCAATAAGCCACCACCTATGCAACAAAAGGTTTTTAGGAGTAGAAAAGTAAGCGACTTTACTCTTGGTATGTACCTCAACTTTAAGTGCTTTTTTTTCTTTTTTTTTTTTTTTTTTTATTTGCTACTTGCTGAACGTCGCTCCACCACACCAACGGTTTTCGGTGGTAGAAAAATGGAGAGGGGATTGCGAAGGTGGCGGGCGAGGCCATGTCTCGTGTGAAAATGGGAAACAACGAAAAACCATATTTGGGGCTGCTGACGGTAGGATTCGAACCCACAACTGCGCGACCCTAACCGCATGGCCAACTCGCTCTGTAAATGTGACTTTTCTTATATATTTTTTTCAAAATTTATCATTATGTCGGCAAACTAAATGTCCAATTGTAATTCAAATATTACCTTAATCTAAAACCTAAAATAAAGATATTTAATTCAGCTGTGTTTGTTTATATTTTTACAAGTTGCTTAACGTCGCATAGACATCGATAGGTCTTACGGGGATGCTGTCCGGCTCCGTGGCTATTTGGTTAGCGTGCTGGTCTTTGGCCCAGAGGGTCCCGGGTTCGATTCTCGGCCGGCTTGGAGATTTTAACCTGCATTGATTCATTCCAAAGGCTCGGGGTCTGGCTGTTTGTGTTGTTCCCAACCTCCCTGCGAGTCACACACCACACATGACACTATCCTCCACCACAGTAACACGCAGTCACCTAAACATGGCAGATGCCACCCACTCTCATCGGAGGGTCTGATTTACATGGGATGCACTCGGCTAGAACTAGCCACACGAAATTATAATTATTATGGGAATGGTGGGATACGAAAGGGCTGGGAGTGGAAAGGAAGCGACCGTGGGCTGTTTGATGTCATTGTCATGGTGCCAAATCCGTACGAAAGTTTCTGTCAACGCAATTTTGTTGTAACGGTGGTTTTCTTGATTTTCTTCGTCACAATAGCCCACACATTCTCAATGAGGTTCATGTCCGGGCTATTTCCTGGCCACGGAAGCACATAAAGGTTTTTTTCACTGAGGAATTGAGCCACTTTCTTGGCCGCATGACGATGCACGTCATGCATGAGGACACAAGGATTTTCCCCAAACGAATCCCTTATCTGATGTAAGAGACGCTTCTGAAGGGCATTTATTTATTGGTCCTGCTTCATGGTACCGGCTACAATTATAATCTTCCCCTTCCACGCAATGACATCACATTCCAGATCATAACCTTCTGTTGTACGCACTGGTGATGAAACTCTTCTTCTGGTTTCATACGAATGTACTGACCCGTTTCTTCACTTACTTCAAATATATATTTATCACTGAAGAAAACCTAGAAACAAATTTTCATTTTTGTAGTGCATTGTCGGCATTATTACAAGATATAAACGAACAAATAAATGTATAAGTTTTTTATAAGTTTCCAGTGAACATTGCTAAACCCATGATGAAAGCAGTTAATTTTTTACAACTATTGTTTTGATGTTATATATCTTCTTCCAGTCGTCTGTAGGCCAACCTTGCAGGCCCTGTGCCCATTCCAATCTCCTTTTCACCATACCTGGAGTGATCATTGATTTCCTTCTGGGTCGTCTAAATTTCAATACGCTGTTGTAAAATGTTCTTCTCACAGTTCTATGCAGCTGCACTTCAAATTAATTCTTAGATCATTACTAGTAGCTGAGCGATGCTTTCGTGACATTGAAATCAGTTTTCGTGCACTTCTAGGGCTTAATTAACTCTTCTTACCCCTTTTTCTGATAAACCTCGTCATTTTCTTCCATTTTCATAATTCGACCAACAGTTTTTTTGTGAAATATTAAATCATGTTGCAATTTCCTGTTGTGTGTAACGTCGTTCATCAAGCAGTGTTCTTATCACCCCAATTTTCCTTGGGGACATATCAATTTTCCTCCCCGTAACCTTAAAATCCTCTTGATACGTCGATGTTTTAAACACGTCCCAGATATAGGCTTAAATATGTCGGCAAAACACACCAGAGCTCTGCTCATGGAATCAAGTAACAATAGTAAGTAAACAATCACTACATTCTTGGTAAATATCAAACAAACCATCGCATGTGCACAAAACTAAATATGGTCCTTGAAACAGCAGACAATCAGTTGTAAAAGTGTTGCCAAACTATGAGACCGAAAATCTTAAAAACATTATCGAAATGTCCCTAAATCATTGTAACATATCCAGTGTCAGTTTCCATACAAACACAAATAAATGTGTACTCAGCAAAATTGAATGACAGATTTTCAGATAATTTGGTCACCTCTGTACATCTTAAGAGGTGCTTTAGAAACAGGAGTTAAGGTGGATAAGCTGTGACTTGTTGTATGGTATAAATTATCTGATAAACTCACCAACAATACTGTCATGCTTACCGGGAATGAAATCAATGAGGTCATTTACTTGAAGGCATAAGTTGTAATTGTTGTTATTGTACTTTAATCTTTGAGAGTAAATATCTATGTCCTCACTCATAATGAAACTCCCTCCCGCCATTTAGAGCCTAGCTATTATCACCGTACGCCTGTTATCTTATCTTATAAATAAAGTTGTAGGGGGTCCGCTGTCTGTAATTCCTTTTGTTTTGCCAAATTTTCAAATATTTATCCGTTTTAGGTCAACTCAAGACCGAATCGGTGGTTTTTACTTTTGGTGTCTGTCTGTTTGTTTGTTTGTTTGTTTGTTTGTCTGTTTGTCTGTTCCACCATCACGTCGAAAAGGCTGGATAGATCTCAACCAAACTTCATATTTAAAGTATACTCATCCCGGGGAAGGTTTCTATATGCATATCTTTTTAAAATCTTTGAAAAGATGGGGATTTTATAGGAAACCCAAAACGGTTTTCCTCCATTTTCTCTTACACTATTGATTTTCTGTAAACTCTGTGGACCGTATGTGAAAGGTCTCTTCATTATAAACAACTTTCGTTATGTTCATAATTTACCTTACTCTTCAAATGACGGAGAAATTTACTATTTTCTGCCGATACCATGCTCTGCATTGAGTGACCGACAACGAATATATGGGTTACCATGGCAACGTCTCTGACTGCTTGCCAGTAGGGAAGTAACGTATTGCCATTTTCCTCATCATTCCCTTAAATTCGTGGTTGTTCCTTGGGTAGAAAGCAAGAGAGTCGTCAATCGGCCATTCTGCGGGATATTGGCGGAATATAATTGAAGGTTATAACCGTCCTCGAATAGCTTAAGTAATAACACAAATATTCATCTTCTTATCCGATTACCTAAGAATCCCTGCGCCTAAATTTCTCTCCGATTTACCGCTTTCTTATATCCATAACTCACACCAGCATAATTTCTTGAGTAGCGATTGATTTTCCAATACATTCACTTGGTATTTACATATTTGTCGTCATCCGGATGTCCTCAGTTATAATCCATTTTCTATTAATTTCAACTTACTAAACTATATTATTTTCTATCTTAATTACCACGTATGTATGCGAGTGCTAATCCCGAATGCTGAACACTCTTTTCATTGAGGAAATATTCTAAGCTATGCAAATGAATAAATTTTGGCCCAGGAAAATTCCGAAATATGGATGCAATTTTAACGACGGTGCAGACCTTCGTTTCGGGGTAATTGGTGGCTAATCAGTAAGTCGTATCACAAGTCAGAAAGCAAATGGCGTTTCATTTTGGAGAAATCTACAGCTTTTGTCCTATAACTTTTCGTCGTATTTCTATCCCTAATACGTTAAATACAGCTGTATTTCTCGATTTCAAGTTGATTTTGTACTTTTACAGGTATATGTTATCACTTGGCACACTTATAGGAAAGGTAGAATCATGACATTCGGCACGCACATAGACATGAACATTGGCCATGATATAGCCAAATTTTATGATTCAGGCTGTCACATGAGTATCAAAAATATAAAGTAGTATGTGAAAACTGTACAAAATTTGACCCCATTGAATGATTCTAACTCAGTCTAACCCATAAATATACGAGATACGAGAAGATGACATAGAACCAACCATGTAGAGCACTGAAAGGGGCGTCTGATGTTGAAGTCCGTTTGTAAATACGTCGTACAGTTACAAAGCAGTAAATATCGAAATAAAGGTCTGCACTTCTAGGGTGTGTCTGTACATTTACAATTTTGGCGAAATTTCCGTACAGTTATCCGTTTCAGGTGTAATAATGACCACCTGCATATATTCAGTTTTGGTGTCTGTCTGTTTGTTTGTTTGTTTGTTTGTCTGTCTATAACTTGGAAACTACTGCATATATTTCCACCAAACTTGATATTTAGAATCCACCTGTCCATTGGTAGGTTTTAGGGCAAATATTGTTTCTAAATCCCTCAATTGACTGGGGGATTATACGAAACCGAAACGGTGATTTTGCATTCCGACAAAATATACACAACAAAACTTAATGTAAATTTACCTGCATTAATGGAAATTAATTTCTAAGCCTTTTTCCTCATGTGCATCATTTCAATACGAGGATTAATAAGGGAGATATCATTAACGGACCGTTTTCCGGTACAGGTCCCACCGGACTTAACTCAGGAGCGGGTGCGTGTAAAGCGTATGTTTTACAACTTGAAAACTACTGAAGATATTTGAGTCAAACTTTCCATTAACATCCACCTGTCCAACGGTAGGTGTTAATCGTCAATAACATTTCATGTTCCCGGAATGGACTGGCGGTTTATAGGGAACCGAAATGGTGACTTCACTCTTACACAATACAGTACAAGACCAACCTGACTTGAAATCGACCAAACGTGATGGAATTCCATCTGTAAAACATTTTTTCATGAGCATTTTTTCGCCAGGAGGATTAATAAGGGAGATATCATAAACGGTCCGTTTTTCAGGTTATGTACAGCGGATATAGCCCAAAAGGTGTTGTACGTGGAGCAGGTTCCTTATCTATCTATGTAAATAAAACTGTAACGACCGTGTGCCTGTACATTGACTATTTCGGCGAAATTTCCGTACAGCTATACGTTTAAGGGGTAATAATGACCATCTGCATATTTTTTGGGTTAATTTCTTGAAAGTCCTAATTTTTACACTCCTCACCGAAAACCCAGATTGCGACATAATCTGCCAGTCGAAGAAGGATATTAAAATTTGGCAAAATTATACGTTTTAGCCTGTAACGGACGGAAAACTTCCAAGATTTTTAAATTTTTCCCTTTTTATCCCGAAGAATATCGAAATATGGGGGCAATTTTAATGATGGTGCAGACCTTCGGGAAGTATTATCACATAACGGATGGCACAATCCCCGTTCAATTTGGAGTGATCTACAACCTTGGTCTTACGACTTTTTGTCGTATTTCTATCCCTTTTAATTTTGATTTTCTCTATTTCTCGATGTTAAGTAAATTTGGACTTTTCACATACATAAATCATACCTTCCATCACTTATAGGAAAGGTAGAATTATCAAACTCTACACGAAAATTGGTCCAACCAGTAGCCATGTGTGAGCCAAATGCTATGTATGTAGCTGTCACTTAATTATCCGAACAGAAATGCAGTGTGAGATAATCTTACACAAATTTTACCCTATTCCACGCTTCCAACTCTATGTGACCCATGAATAGATGAGATATCATAAGACCAGCAATTTAGGCAGCTAAATCCGGCGTACAATCCATTCTCGATATGATGTACCGTTTAGCAGCAGTTAATCTGTAAATGAAGGTCTGCAATATTTTAAACAAGCACATATTTTCGTATGTCGAACTATATATATTCACTGATGTCGATTTTGTAGCGATCGAGAAAGGGTGTGTCTGCTCTTGTAATCAGTACTCCCCACACCGACTTTGACTGGCATAGGAATGGGGTCCTTCTCCAATTCCTGTGTAACTGGCGTTAATAAGGCAGGCCTACCATTGTAATGAATAATTCACTTCTCGATTTGACTTGCAGAAGACAAGGGAGCATGCAGTTTTGTTCAAAACTCCCCTTACCCTATTGTGTTTGGCTGTAGGCAAGCGTTCCCGCAGTTATAAACAGATGTACCCATCTTAAATGTGACTGGCATTAGGCATACTGGCCTGCTATTTTGATGGAAACTCACCAACTTGGTGTGACTGGCAGTAAGGTGGAAAAGGAGCCTGTCATTATAATAACTGCACAACTCAATTTTGACTGGTTGTAGGGAAGTTTCCTGCCATTATAATAAAAATTCCTCAATTTGTAATATGTCTGGAAGTAGGAAAGGGGGCTGCCATTGTAACAGAAACTCCCCAAATCGATTGTGACCGCGCAGTAGGCAATGGGGCCTGCAATTATAATCTAAACTTCCCAACTCGATTGTGAATGGCAGTAGGCAAGTGAGCCTGTCGTTATCATCACAAATCCGTAACAAGCACTTTACATTGGAAACAACGTATGGGGACTTCTCCATGCTGTTTCTCGGATAACGCTAAGAGACATGGTATTTTATTTATTGCATGTACAGTATTTACTTCAATATTCGTACACAATGCAGAATACCGTAGCAAAGCACGGGTATATTTGCTAGTTTAAAATACTATTTTCAGAAATTCAGTGAACAGAGAAAATCGCACAACACTACAGCACTGTGCAAAATCATTGTTGCATTATGTACTTATATTACTTTTTGCTTAATGAACAACGGGAATTTTACTTTTTTAATGGAAATGCTGCCATTCCCATCCAAGGAATTGTAAATCGTAGCTTGTACGATTAAATACAGTACTTTTGTAGATTGTAGCACAAAAATTATAACGTGTCAATTTTCTTTGAATGAATAAATATAAGAAAATAAAACTGACTCTGTATATCGAGCGCAGTATTAATCTAAAGCCATCGGGCGAGTTGGCCGTGCGGTTAGAGGCACGCGGCTGTGAGCTTGCGTCCGGGAGATAGTGGGTTCGAATCCCACTTTCGGCAGCCCTGAAGATGTTTTTCCGTACCTTCCCATTTTCACAGCAAGCAAATGCTTGGGCTGTACCTTAATTTTGGCTACGGCCGCTTCCTTCCAACTCCTGGGCTTTTTCTATCCCATCGTCGCCATAAGACCTGCCTGTGTCGGTGCGACGTAAAGCCACTAGCAAAAAATTCTAAAATAGAAATATCTTGAAAAGATCAGTTTTTGTTTCGTTTCGATATAGAGTTTTATTTTATTCACTGAGTGGTGGAGGAGGGCTTTATTATCACAATCGAATGTCAATGCTCCCTCGCTTTCCTGCAAAGTGTGTTCACTCTCACGCTTCACTGTGACGTATGCATACTACGTAAGCTGCCCGCATTTACGTCATGCCAGCCTGCCCGCAGTGGGCTAACCTCAACGGGCACCCAGCTAAGCACCTCTGTTCTAGCCAGCTCATTCAGGAGTAAGTTCTTACATGTTGTAAGTCATGTAAAATCCTATAAAATGCAATAATTCAAACTGTGGTTGATAACACTACTGTTTACAGGTCAGCTTCAGCATTGGAACCATGACTGATGGGCCATCGCTAGGAGTGTTCTTAATGGGATTCTTTCTACCGTGTGTAAATACACAGGTAACAACATTTATTCCAACTGTTGTATAGAAGATACGGTTGTGTTCAATAATTAGTCTAGTATTTAAATCCATGCACTTTCAGTGGAAGAACTTGTAACATTATGAAGCTAGTTTTCAGTTGATTCTCCCGTTTGATAGTTAATAAGCAAAAAATGAGTATAAAACAAAAGTGTAACTTTAACCTGTAACTAGTGACGTGGTATTTCTGTTTCCTTCACAGCTACGTATAGTCCGAGGAACCCGGTTGAAATTAATAAATAAGGACATTTTAATGTGTTATTTTTTTCATTCCCTAAATCTTCAACAAGCCAGAAATTGAAAAACTAACCGTAATAATGACTGGAACGAAATTTTCAATAAGGAAATAGGCATCAAAAATGTCATAGGTACAGACAGTGTTATGCAAAATGTTCACACATACCACCACTTAGTGTTCCGCCTATTGGCAGATCTCCCCTTAATCGCCCTCCGTTCTTCTTTATCCTTCGACTTGCTTTTTATTCTTTCATATCCTCCTTCGCTTTTGCATGTACCGTTTAACAACTAGTATCTTCTTTCTCTGACTCTCTTTCCTAGAACTAAACATTCAAGTACCTCCTTTCTTTCATTGTATACTACCCAGTTCATTTTCCTGCTCTTGACGGATCTGTGGTTTTCCCCTTTCCTCAACAACTCACGTTAGCACCTATTCTTCCCTCACTCTATCGGCCCAATTGATATTTTTCACTTTTACCATATTCACAACTCGAAAACTTCAGTGCTTATCCACTTCCCTCATCATCCAAGTTTCTGCCCTAAACAAAGTAACACTTCATACCAATCACTTATTTAGTCAGGCTACCACAACGCAGTCTCTTCATTCGTTTAAATAATTCTCTAGCCATCGCTACCCTGACTCTGATTTCTTCTCCCTTGCCCAGCTTCCCAGATACTTAGCTGTCGATACCCATTGTATTTCCTCGTGTCTTATCAAGTAATTCACTATTATGTCCGTTAAAACTATAACTATCCCTTCTGTTTTCCCTTTACTTGTTTATCTTTGTTCCATATTTCTCTCATGGCGCACTTAGATCACTTAGAATTTAATTCAATGTCCTATCGCTTCCTGCTAAAAGCTCCATGATGTCTGGAAATCTGATGCGTTGAACCCTTTCTCCACCAATATTGATGCAAATTTTTCCTTCCAAGCTCAATCCTACAATCCCTTCCAAATACACGAAGGCTGTGAATACAATAGTGGTGACTGTTGTTGTTGTCGTTGTTGTGTGGGATTGAAGTGAAGAGTGCCCATTTCACTGCTCTAAAGAATGTTTTCAAAAGTTGATCAGCGTTCGTAAATGAAAATCGAGATTGCCCGTGGCTAAAATTCATCATAATATCACCGAGGATTACCTGAAGCCTGTAGTAAGAATGCAATACCGTACAAGACGGTTGCACGACGGGTCAAGGCGTTTCGTGCGGGTCGGAAGGAGACGGCGGATTTGCACAGCACAGGTCGGTCGTGCATTCCTCAAGATCAGATTGACATCGTTAGTTGTCTCATTTCCGCAGGGCATCGATGGACTGTTAAGTGACGTCCGTAGAGATTTGTCTCAGTCATCAAACGATGTGGCACATACTGATGAAATATCTTAACACGAGGAAAATTGCGCCCCGTTGAGTACCATATCAACTCACCGCAGGCACGGCGGGTCTAAGTTTGCCGTGTTAGCCGGGCTAGCATCATCTAAAACGAAATATCAAATAATATGGCTGCATAATATTACGGCATACACATTATTTACTAATACCGTATAATATAACAACAGTAAAGCCTAATTATCTTAACGCAAAAATATCACTTTAAGTGACAAAACTTCGTGTCTGTCGAAAGATGAAGACATGCAGACCGTGCCCTCTGTTTGCCGTTTTGGAGAGGCAAACATGACGACCTTGAATTCAGTCGGGGCGCGCTTGCGCATTCGATGCACTCGGAAAACTGCACACTGCTGGCTAATAGGCTCGCGTGTTTGCCCTAGCGGAGAGGCTAACTTAACAGTAATCGCTTGCAGTGTTCAGTGGTGACTCTTAAGAGCGTGTCTTCAGCCTACAACGGCTTTATTGCTGCCAGAGGGAGATTCAGTTATGATAGAGGACGAATGCTGTTGGGTTATTGAGGACTTATTAAAACATTCATTCTCCAGCCGAATTATTGCTATTTAGAACGGATGATTTGTTTTCTTTCTTCCTTGGAGGACAAATATTACAAGGTATCCTATCATAACTTTATAATTTGACCATAGTGGAATCATTTAATGGCAAATTCACTTTGATTATCGATGCTATAGACCGTTGCCAGTAGATTCAGGGAGGTCCTTGGGACCGCTCATCAATAGTTAAGGATTGAATATGATTCTCGAAATAATATAGTGACTTGAAAACACAACACAATGTGTTTATGTTCGAATATTTAATTTGGATTCCGATTAAAATTATATGTCTTCTTCAGGGAAAATTTACCTCAGTAACTGCCTTCTTTATTTTTTTCAGGGAGTGCTAGCGGGTGCTATCTCTGGAATGGCATTTTCGCTCTGGATAGTGCTAGGTTCGGAGGTCGCTGTCGCATCAGGTTATAAAAGATTAGAACACAAGCCCATGTCCGTGGCAGGCTGTCTAAGTAATTTTCAGCTTCTAAATTCGACGCTAGTCACATCATCAGCTCCCGACAGCAGGTATGAATTACTGTTAGATTTCTCTGTGTTTGACAGTGGCACACGATTATCACTTCATGATTTCACTGTTTAATTATTTTTCCCCGATCGATTAGAAGGGGTTGCAAATGCTATAGGCGTATCCTCTTAATCAGTTCATAAGGCAAGGGGCCTACACGCAAGGATTGTGTGATCATTGGTGGAGAGTAAATTGGATGAAAACCAGTGTCGTTTCAGACCACAGAGGGGTTGTCAGGACCAGATTTTCAGTATACGTTAAGTAACTGAAAAATGTTAGTCACTTTAATGTTAATCGTTTGTAGATCTATACAAGGCATGTGGTAGAGTATCGATAGATATTATGGGAAAGTTATTTTATGAAATCAAATATTTTATGTTGGTAATTTAGAGGCTGTGAGAAATTATCATATAATAAATTCTCGGTTCAGATTACTTATAGCGGTTAGAGAAGTCTGTAATTCTTCAGCTCTGTTGTTCAGT